>NC_056740.1:458617732-458860232 GCF_019279795.1 Protopterus annectens
TATATATATATATATATATATATATATATATATATATTTATATAGACATACACACATAGTGAGATAGTATGCAACTGTAACTGAGAGAGAAAACTTAATAATAACCAAGTAAATATAAAGATGAAAACATAGAACCTTCCATACAGAATATATAGTTCATTAGGTAAACTGAGCAGAGCCAGCAGACATGCTGTCTAAAGATAGAGATACTGGAGATAATAGGTGATAGATTTCAAAAGTGTTCTTTTCCACAGAGATTTATTTTGCAAAGTTCAGTTGTTTAGAGGCTTATTGTGCTATTGGATATAATTACAAGTTCTGGCATATGTATATGTGTGTATGTTCGTACATGATTGCAAAGGCCTTTACTAGAGTGTGTTAATATGGCAGAGACATTTGGCAGACCAAGTCTACTTATATTTGATCACAATATTGCAGAGAACTGGAGAGTATTTAAGCAGGAAAATGATATTTTCATGCAAACAGCTTTTTGTGACAAAGATGCACGTGCCAGGGCAACTTAACAAGTTCAGAGGCCATTGAAACAGACTATTCATGTGTATGCACCAGATGTATATGCAGGAGAGGGGGAAAACTGTCATGCTGCTGTATCGACTGAATCAAGGCAGAACCCAAATGTGTTTGAAAGCAAATTCAGAGAAATGTGCAACCACCAGACAGATGTTACATTAGAAAGGCACTTATTTTATACAAGAGACCAAAAGCCAGGAGAAACATTAGCAACTTACATTACTGACTTGATAAATAAAACTAAAACATGCAGGTTTGGTGATTTGAAGATGACTTGACAAAGGAAAGGCTTGTGTGGTGTTAATGCTGTAGTGAGAAGAATTTTGCTTCATGACAGTGATTTAATGTTGAGCAAAGCTATTGAGATTTGTCAAATCCATGAGCTTACAGAGAAGCACACAAGTATGCTTGCAAGTAATAAAAGCATGGTTTCAGCAGGCTCCAGAGCAAACATAAACACCATGCAGCATGTGCCTAGCAGAAACAGGCATAAGCACATGGTATCTGTAGCCCCTGCAGGTTTTCCTGGGAGATCCTGTAGCTTTCCAGCAAGTTTAAAGACTAGCTCAGTAAAATGGACATGCTGAGTGCAGTACAAGGGTGAGTCAGCAAAGCCCATGTCAAGTTTTATTGTCAGCTTTCATAACTGTGGTATCAATCATGAGTCTAAAAGAGAAAAGTGCTTAGCATTTGGTCAGCAATGCCACAAGTGTAAACAATGGAACTATTTTCAAAAGTTTTGCAAATCAAGCAAACCTCACTCAGTTGTAAAGAAAGGTCAATCAAAAAGCAAGTTGATCATGTAGAAAGCTGCAACCCTACTTTCTATGCAGATCGTATATAAGTGGTAGGTGAAAAGATTAATGCAGTAGATTTGTTGGCAAAAAAATGAGCTATGTTATATTGTCCTGATAATGGTAAACCCACTGAGCTCAAAGTAGACACTGGTTCAAAGTGTAATGTTATGTTAGCAGAAACATTTGCTAAAGTGAGAGCTGGTGAGCAACTTAATTTGGCCAGTTGGGCAAAACTTGTTGCTTATGGAGGTGAAGAAATTCAAACCGAAGGCTCAGTAGTGCTGTCATTTTATTTGGCTGGGAACAGTTACAGCTTGCATTTCTATGTAGTTCAAAGATCTGTGCAGTCATTGTTAGGTCTCAGAGACAGTTTGAAAATTAAACTGCTTTCTTTAACCAAAGAAGTCCGTCATGTTAGCACATGTCCTAGTTACAGTTTCAACGATGCTATTTTCCTGAGAGTATGCTGATGTTTTCAATGACAAGTTAGGGAAACTTCCAGTTGTCTACTCTATGAAAGTAGACCCAGAGGTCAGTCCAGTGATCAGACCAGCAAAGAGAATTCCAATAGCTATGCAGAACAACGTTAAGGCCCAGTTGGATAAAATGGTGAGGCAGGGTGTAATTTGTCCAGTTACAGAAGCAACTGAATAGGTATCTTCCATGGTAGGTGCTCATAAAAAGAGCTCAAATGGAATCAGAATACGCATTGACACAAGAGTCTTGAACAAAGCATTAGAGACCTCACCACCTTATGTGTACAGTCAAGGAAGTCCTGATGCCAAATACCACTGTTTTTTTTGTCCTGGATACAAAGATTTCATTTTTTCAAGTGATGCTTGACGCAAATCTTTACTACTGACTGTATTCAGTACTCCATTTAGTAGATATAGATTTCTCAAGATGCCTTTTGGAATAAATTCTGCAAGTGAAGTCTTTCAGCATTTAATGCAGCAAATCTTTTCAGGTTATCCATGTGCCATAATAGTAGATGATTTATAGGTTGGAGGCAATGGCGAAGCACAGCATGTCAGAAATCTCAAGAAAGTTCTAGATAGTGCACATGAAGTGAACGTAAAGCTCAATCCTCTGAAATATAAATTCAGACTACCAGAAGTTACATATGTAGGTCATTTATTCACTAGCACTGGCTTAAGATCTGATCCATCAAAGCAAGCAGCCATTCTTGAGATGCCAGCACTGGACAATGTCCAAGCCCTGGAGTGTTTCCTTGGTATGGTTAGCTATTTTGGCAAATTTATACCAGACTTCAATGAGTTGACAGCACCTTTAAGAGAATTGACATGCAACAATGTTGTATGGTCAAGGTTGGAACAGCATCAGAGAGCATTTGATGACCTCAAGCAGAAAATTGCCACCCCACCTACAGTGAGATACTATGATGTCAATAAACCAGTTATTCTTTCTTGTGATGCTTCAAAATTTGGTCTTGGTGCAGTTATTCTTCAAGAAGACAGACCAGTAGCCTATGCATCTAGAACTCTTACTCAAACTGAAATGCAGTATACTCAGATTGAGAAAGAACTTCTGGCAATTGTGATCACATGTTAGAAGTTTCCTGATTGTATTCATGGCTGAGCTATTCAGATTGAGACTTATCATCAACCTCTAGTCACTAGTTAAAGAACCCTATGCATACAGCTACAGCGAGATTACAAAGAATGATGTCAGATTACAAACGTACAGCTTCAAAACGGTCTACACAAAAGACAAACTTCTTTGTCTGGCTGATACCTTATCCAGATCACCGAAAATACAACCGGACAGCTTCATGTAGAGAATTTTGATTTCAATGTCATGGAATTGTGTAATTTTTCTACCACAAGACTTGATGAGCTGAGAGAGCAAACAAAGACTGATCCAGTATTGCAAAAGCTAAAGCTCAAAAACATCCATGTTGGATGGCCATCAAAGCAATCTTGTGTACTGCCAGAAGTGCAACCTTATTTTCCTTATGGAGATGAGAAGTTGATGGAAGATGGTATAATTTTCAAAGGTCCTAAAGTTGTTGTTCCTACTTCCTTACAACATGAATATATCTAGATTTTATATCATGGCTACCCAGGTTCTGATTCTACCAAAAGATGGGTGAGAGGACTAGTATTTTGGTCTTTTTTATCAAAATACACATTGATAAAGTGCTTTCATCTTGCTCAGTATGCAACATTACTAAACCCCATTTGCAAAAAGAGCCATTTCAGCTAAGCCAAATTCCTGAACTACCTTGGTCGACAGTAGCCATTAACATATTCGAGTGGAACAATCACCATTACTTAGTGTTGGCAGAGTCTTATTCAAACTGGTTTGAGATTGATTTGTTACCTAATCTAACATCCACTACTGCTATCACTAAGTTGAAACATCATTTCTCAGTCCATGGTAGTCCACATAACTTATCTCTGGCAACAGTATCCAGTTTATCAGTCAATTGTTTCAGAAATTTGCAAAAGAGAAGGACTTTGTTCATATTAATAGTAGTCCAGAATACCCAAAGCCAAATGGCTTGGCTGAGGTGCAGTACAGAGTGCAAAGCAATTGCTAGAGAGGTCAAAGTGTGACAATACTGATGTCTTTTTGAACTTACTCAATCTCAGAAATATACCCCGTGACAACCTACCTGACTCACCTGCATAGAGACCTCTACCTAGGCAAACCAGAACAACTTTGCCTATTAGTTCCAAGTTGTTGGTGCCTAAAGCTAAAAACAACAGAACAATCAAAGCCCAACTATTGAGAAAGTGTTCTTTTCAGAAGTTTAGTAAAATGAGCAGATCTCTTCATCCATTGAAAAAAGGGAGGCAGGGAGGATACAAACAACAAAATGCTTCAACTGAATTGATCCAGTGACAGGTATATGTGCTGAGCCAAGATCCTACTTCATTGAATCAGGAGGTATAGATTACAAGAGGAACCATAGACATCTCCTTCCTGTGTCAGAATTGATATCACAGCATCGTACCTGTGCTTTGGGACAACAACCTATCTTCTTTACTCCCAGTAAATATTGGTGTTCCACAAGGCTCAATCTTAGGTCCCCTTCTTTTTTCATTATTTATCAATGACCTACACTTGAACATACCTCAAGCCACCTGCATTCAATACGCTGACGACTCAACTTTAATCTGCACTGCAAAAAATGTTCCCTCCCTCCAGTCCCTCACCCAAACGGTTTTCCAAAATGTAGAAAAATGGTTTATGCAACAATGCCTCCTCCTTAATCCCAAAAAAACAAAACTACTTCTCTTTACTCCTACTCACAAATCTCCCACACCATTCTTCACTATATCCTCTAATAATGCTACCAATATTAACCCAGATATGACCACTCGCTTATTAGGTGTAACTATTGACAACTGTCTTAATTTTGATGACCATATTAACACCACCATTAAAGCTGTTAACAAAAAAATTGGTACTCTCTATAGAATTAAACCCTTCCTTACCCCATTAGCTAGAAAAAACATTGCCCAGACCCACCTTATCTCCACCCTTTTCTATGCCTCTGCTATATATACTAACTTATCTAAAAATAACATTACCAAACTCTCTACCTGTTACAATAGTATAGCTAGATTGATTACTGCTACTCCCCTCAGAATTCACCACTGTCTTAACCTCAAACAACTAGATTGGTTAGAACTGAATAACCACTTACTCTATCAACAGTTACTTATCATTCATAAGACCCTTTTCTACCCTGATGATACCCCTAGCCTTACTAAATTGATTTCACCTTATAAAAACCTAGCTACACTACGCTCTTCTAATAAACTCCTAGTATCCTTGACTAAATCTTACAATAAAGCTGGGGACTCACTATTTTCAAATACTGCAGGAAAAACATGGAATCAACTCCCTCATGAAATATCTAACCAAAACTCTACCTCTCTTTTCAAAAAACATATCAAAGAACATCTTAAAACTCAGTGGCTTTGTCCTTGTGCTAACCCCGACTGAAATCGCTTCTCCTCTACTCCTAACTTTCCTCCCCTCCCCCGACTATGCTTCTAAATAAGACTTTCAATTTTTGACATTTTACATCTTAGAAATAAGCTATACTATAAATTCTTTCTCTTTTATGCAATTCTATCTTTGTGTTTTTCATATCTGTTTTTGTTAGTCTAACTTTAATAGGATGCATATCCTTTAATTTTAGTCCTATATAATTGTCTGTTTTTATTTGTTTTTTAAACAAGACTACCTTTGTACTTTTTTATTCATATCGTTGTTTTATGTTAATTTTTGTTTACTGCTAGTGTTGGAGCTTTTCTCCCCGGGCCTCTGCTGAAAACAGATGCATGTCCAGCTAGACTAGCCCGGTCAACAAATGTAAAATAAATAAAATAAATAAAAATACAGACTTTAGATCTCAGAGCAATCCAGACAACGTTCCTATCAAAGAACGTGTCTCAACACTTACTTCCATTCCTGATGATGTCCCAGATGTCCCTAAACTTGAACATTGAGCAAAGGCAGTCCCCATTGCTAAACGTAGTTCTAATTTTTATGCCACACAATTTGGTCGCATTTCCAGACCTAGTATGAAATACACAGCAACCTGGACATGATTGTTTATGTGTATATAGTTGTGTATAACTGCATGTCAAATGATTATTTCTGAACAATTGCATGTCAATCAATGTCATCAGTGACACATGACTCTTTTCTCAAAGAGGGAGGATGTAGAATATGTGTTTTTGTTGTAACTTTAAGAAGCATTTCCAAGTGTAGGCAGCAGTGCCATTTTGAATGAGCAGCCAGAGTGTGAACATGTATGAGTGTGGTAGTCAGTCTGTTTATAAGTTTATTTAAGTTTAAGTTACTGTGCCTCAATCCTGATGTGTTTGTATATAATAAAGCTGCTTGAACAGAACCCACAACTGTTCGTCTGTTTTATCATTACCAAACCAGCAACAGGTCATTTGCATGTATCCCATGAGCCTCTAATACAAGACGTTTAAGGAATCACACATTGGAAACTATAGATTAACTAGATTTCTCTTGTAGTTTTTACTGATTGGTTTGTCTGTGTGACCTTTTTACTCACTGTTTTAACCTCTTCTTTATTTGTCACAAATTGTCTTTTTTCTGGCAGATTTGTAGTATTATTTATTCTGAAAGAAAAGAAATAAAAAAGGAGAAGTATTTGAAATGAGGAAAAGCAGTATATGACATATATCCAGTAGAAAATGTTAATACACATGAGATATGTCTACACAGGTCTGGAGTTCAACTCTTACTTCAATGCACCTTCAGAAAACAGAATAGGTGCCTTATCCCCTTTGCCACACAAACAGCTTTGCACCAAAGAACTGACATCATTTTTCACACAACTAGCTACAACAGAATTTACAGTGATCTCAAACCATAGATTTATTTTCACACATGTATCACCGTATTTTGACATAAGTGAACTTAGTGAGTACACAACCTGTTACGATTATCACTTGCATATTTATAGCTCTGTCTTACCTTTCTGTTCTTCTTGGTCATTATTCATTTATCTGCCCAGTACTCTGAGAGGTGTGGTCTGTAAGCCATGCTATATCATTGGCCTTAATATGTGGAAGGATATTAACTGCCAATAATATGATATGCATTTGCCAACAACTGAAGGCCAGGTTGGATGGCACAAACAAGTATAGACTGTTCTTTTGTGGGGGGGGAGGTGAGTTACTTTTATGCCACATACATGGGTACAACTGTTCTGTTGAGTGGGACAAATCTGAGTTACTATTATGTTACATACAAGGATATTCTGTTCATGTTAATCTTCTTGTTTTGCATCCTGCCTGTTGTTTGATCATGGTGGGGGGGGCAAAAGTAAGTTACTCTTACGCCACATACAAGGGTACAACTGTTCCGTTGAGTGGGACAAATCTGAGTTACTATTATGGCGCATACAAGGATATTCTGCTCATGTTAATCTTGTTTTGCATCCTGCCTGTTGTTTGATCATGTGAGGGTTGAGAGTTCAGACACTACAATGTTTATCAGTACTTTCTAACTTCTCTTTTCAATGATTTTTTTAGTACAAATTTATGATGCTAAACTGACGGAAGGCAGTGATCATCAGTACCTTTGAGATGTATGACTGTGTGAATCTTTAATGCCTGAGGCCTACTACTTACAAATGGACACATATAAGTCAAATAAGTCTCTGCTGTCACATGTTTAGGTACTTTCTGTACAAATCTCCCACCTTGCATTTGCTTACTGTAATGGCTGATGAAATCCAATGATATGACATAATATTATTAAACAATATACTCCAAGTTCAGGGCTTACCTTATAAATGAAGCAGTTGCTACAGTTTTAGTCCAGACCTGACTCTGTCTGATGCAAGCAGTACACAGACAATACATGGGGAGGTAAAGGTTGTGTGAGTTGCCTGGCATCAATGTTACTATATGTATGTGAGTAGGAGGAAGGTTGTAGTCCTCCTAGGTGGTGAGTGAGTGTGCTATGCATTTTCTCTTAGCCAATTCAAGGGCATAATGAGCACACTTATGTCTGCCTACACTGACAGCAGCTGGGGGTTCTCCCTCGGACTCCTCATCTACCTGTGGTTGTGGTGGCCTTGGCATTGGTGGTGGGATGTGTGCCCCTTCCCCTTGCTGATCCTGCTGCAGCTGTTCTCTCAGGATTAGGTTGTGTAGCATGGCACATACTGTGAAGATGTCTGCACATGTCTGTGGATTGTACTGCAGGGCTACCCAGATGGATCTAGGCTCAGGAAGTATCACTTCAGCAGGTGAAACACACACTGTATGGCATTTTTGGTTTGAGTATGTGCATCATTATTGTTTACTTCCATGGGTGTGTGTGCATTTCTAATGGGTGTCATTAGCCATGGTTCCAGTGCATAGCCTACATCCCTCACTAGACGCTGTGGTATATTCCCCCCTAGCAAATATCTGGCACAGTTGGGAGGTGTTCCAGGTATGTGAGTCATGGGAAACTGCAAGGGTTGCCAGCACAGATGTTCAAGATGATTGCCTTGGCATTATACACTACTTAGAAGTTGATAGTGTGGTAGCCCTTTCTATTTATGTAGATCCTACCCTGTTCCCCAGGTGGTGCCTTCATTTTTATATGTGTGTAATCTGTGGCACCCAGTACTTCAGGGTAGTGTGCTACACAATAGAACTCCTGCATATTTCTGTCCCTCTCCTCAGAACTACAGGAAAAATATATGCATTCACTGGTATGTTGTAGAAGAGCATCCAGGAATTTGTGGAGGATCCTGGATGCTGATTCCTGTGACACCCCCGGAATGTCCGCTGTTGGTCTCTGAAAGGTATGTGTAGCTAATATTCTAAGGGCTACACATGTTCTCTGTAGTTGGCTCTGGCTCTGAGTTCAGTGCACCAGATGTTGTAGTGTTCCTCTACTATGTCCCTGTCCACCCTGTAGCACTCTAGAATGTCCACGTCATGTAGGTTGTGATAAGTTATATGTGGCCTGGCAACTCTTCTCCTTCTCAGACTAGACCTATTGGCAACAGCAAAAGCATTGGCTTCAGCCTGTAGCACATACAAAAGGATTAAAGCAGCAGCAGCCCCTAACATTCGGTCTGTGTACACTTTCCATGTCTGAACTCCAAAAGTTTTGATATACATTCATAGGTTCATAGGAAGATACTAGGCTATCTGCCCTAGGGCATTATAAGCCTAGCAAGAGTGTATTTGGCTTCCGTCTCCCTATTAGATTAGCCTACTGTGCCTCTGTAAAGTAGGTCACAGAAGGTACCCTTTTAAGATTAGTTTACTGTGCCTCTGTCTAGCAGGGACACAGAAGAGATCCCAGGGGTGAATTTGCGATTTCCCATCCACGCATCCAGATTTCGCTTGAAGAGAGTCAGCGAGGGGCTATGTCTAACATGAATTGGGATTCTATTCCAGAGTGAAGGGAGCCTCTGGGAAATGAATCTGTCCCTCCAGCATGTCCTATTTATTTTTGTGCTGAGGTTTAGGTCCCTGGAGCGTGTAGCTCTAAGGGACTTGGATTTTTTGAGGTGGAGCATGTCCATTAATTCTGGGTTTGACATGGCTTTGTACGTCAGGCATAGATTGCCTCTGAGTAGGCGGTAAGCAACTGAGTAGAGCTGGAGTTTCTTTAGTCGAGCTGCATAGGACATCTGTTTATAGCCCATGATCCTCTTGGTGAGGTACTTTTGGGGTCTCTCCAGTTGCTGCAGGTGTCGGGTAAGGTACATCCCAAAAGGGGCATTCTATTCAATTATGGGCCTGATGAGTGACAAGTAGAGGGGCACAATGACCTCTCTTGATCTAGATGCGAACCCTTTCATGATAAGGTGGGCTATATAAAAGGTCTTTCTAACCATTTAGGCAACGTGATTATCAAAGGAGAGATTACTATCTACGTTGGTCCCCAAATCTCTAATTACTTCTTCTGTATTTAATGGATTACCAACTATGTGGTAATTTGTGGGCACCTTGTTTTTCCCAAAGGGGATGACTATGCACTTTTTAGCATTTAGCTTGAGGCCATGGCTCTGGCACCAAGCATCCATCTCTGTGAGACCCTTTTGGAGGATGCTTGTGTCAGCTGGAGATTCAGTTATGGCCCCCAGTTTACAGTCATCTGGAACTTTGTCAGCCATAATCCCCCCGTGTTAGCCTGAACCTCAGAGAAGTATATACAGAAGAAGAGAGGTCCCAGAACTGAGCCCTGTGGGATGCCACTTGTAACTGGTTTGGATTCGGACATGGCACCTGCGATTCTGACCATGTGGGTTCTATCTCTGAGCCAGTTTGCAACCCATCTTGTGATATAGGGGTTGATATTTAAGCTGGTAAACTTATTTATGATGCCCGAGTGGGGTATTGTGTCAAAGGCTTTTGTGAGGTCCAGGTAGGCTGTGTGGACTACCTTGCCCTCATCTATGGCTTTGGTAACTGTTTCAAAGAAATCAACTAGGTTTAAGAGGCAAGATCTGCCCTTAACAAAGCCGAATTGGGTAGGGTCCAGTGTCTGGAGGCTCCCAATCTCTTTCTTTATGAGTTCCATGATAATATGCTCCATAGCTTTACAGACCAGACTAGTCAGTCTTATGGGGCGATAGTTTCCGGGGTCCGTTGTGGCACCACCTTTGTGGAGTGGGACCACTGTAGCTGTATGCCATTCTTTGGGTACATATCCTGTAGTAAGGCTAAGATTGAACAGTGACTTAATGTGAGGGTTCAGTTCTTCTTGGAGCTCGTGTAAGACACAGCCTGGGACACTGTCTGGTCCCATAGATGCTGTGCTTTTTTGCTTTGGAGAGGGCAGCTTTCACCTGTGCATCTGTGATGTCAGGGAGATTGCATTCAGTTGGGATAGGCATTTGCTCCTTTGGGGGGGAAGAGGGAGAAGTTTGTGCTGAATCTGTCTGCCAGGATGTTGGCTATGTCTGTAGGTTCGGTATATTTTGTACCATTATGCAACAAGTCAGAGCATATCTGGGAGTTTCTGCCCATGTTCCTGACATAACTAAAGAAGGCCTTGTGATTATCTTTAGTGTCTAGGGCAATTTTTCTTTCAAAACTGGCCTTTGATGATTTTATGAGGGATCAAAGTTTCTTGCTAATACTGATTAGAAATGCCTTCCCTTTTTGGAATTTTGCTCTGTCATGTAGTAGCTTCCTCCTTCTGTTGTATAGCTTATTCATGGTTGGGGTCCACCAGACCAGTTTCCTGTTTTTGGAGGAGTGAGTCTTGGTTTTATTTGGGATAGCATGATCCATGCATTCCTGCAGGTGCTCATAGAATGCATT
Source organism: Protopterus annectens (assembly GCF_019279795.1). NCBI lineage: Eukaryota > Metazoa > Chordata > Ceratodontiformes > Protopteridae > Protopterus > Protopterus annectens. The sequence continues at coordinate 458,628,861 of NC_056740.1, forward strand.
TGTAAAGGATTCTGTGGATTGGGCTGTATTATCCTCTTGCCCAGGGGCTTTGAAGGATTCCACCTCAGTCTTGAGAAGTGCAAAGTTGGCTTTTGAGAAATTCTTTACAGTGATTTCCTTGGCTGGGGGTGGGGATGGGATATGGATGTCCAGGGAAATTTGTTTATGGTCTGATCTTACCAATGAGGGGTTTACCTCTGGTGTGGAACATAGAGTCCCCATGTTGGTGATGACCAGGTCCAATATGTTATTCCCTCTTGTGGGAGTGGTGACCACTTGTTCCACTGCATTAGAGTTTATGAATTCAAGGAACCGTTGGGCGAGGGTGTTTGGGCTTGAGTAGTTTTCCCAGTCAATGTTTGGGTAGTTGAAGTCACCCAGTAACATAGTGTTTGGAGAGACCTTCATATTCTCCAGTGTTCTCAGGAATGCCAAGTGGGGTTCCTGTAATAGGGAGGGTGTTCTGTAGCAGGCTACAATCTGAAAGGCAGTTTTGCCCGCTGTTAGTTGCACATGGATGGTTTCTGATGCTTCGTGTAGTGCCACTAACCTGGAGGTGTAGGTATCTTTGATGAATATAGATACTCCCCCTCCTTTTGTGCTTCGGTCCGAGTTTTGGGGCCGAAACGCATGGTATGAGTTATAACCTGGTAGTGCTGGGGTGCTCTCAGGAGCCTTGAACCAGGTTTCTGTTACTGCACAGACATCGATTTTCTCCATACTGAGGAGAGCCTTGAGTGCATGCATCTTGAGGTTTAGTCTTCTGGCATTGAGTAGCATTATCTTTAGTTTTTTTATCCTTGGGTTGTCTATGGAGGTGGGTTTGTCCTTTGAGCCTTGCCTAAAAAAGGCACTATGGGGGTGGCAAGAGCCTTGGCCAGTATACGAAAGCCTAAGGGTGACAGGTGCAAGCCGTCCCTAGCGAAGCAAAGTGGCTTGTTGAGCATGTCATCCCAGGCTGACAGACACTGGATCCCCTTTGAATTACACCAATACTTTAACCAATTGTTGAAACTGATCATTTTGTCTTTATACTGTGGCATCATTCTTGGTGAGGGCAAGATGCTACTCAAGGTCAGGGTCATACCAGCCTGGACTACATGGCCAGAGAGCTCCTCTATGTCTCTTTTCATGTAGTCCAGGGAGGTATGTCTCAGGTCATTCACACCAGCATGGACAATGACGGAGTGACCTGAGTGCTTGTGTTATGTGGTGGATCCTGGCACCTGACAGGCAGCTTACAGTGACCTTCTCCTTGTTCAGTCTGGTGAGCGGGACGTCAGTGTGCCGGACAATAGTGTCCTCTATAACAAGTGTATTTGGTGTGTTGTTTGGCCTTAAGGGCTGTGACTGTGAAGCACACTGATTTTGTGAGATATGTGATTCGTGGGTATTGTTGAGGGGTGGCTGTTGCTTGGATATCTGCTTAGGAGGTCTTTGCTGTTTAGGCAGATTTTTATTTATTTGTTGGGTATGCAGATGCAATAAGTCTGTGTGAGACTGGATTTGTGGTGTGGGTGGTAACCTTTTCCTCCTGACTGACTGTGCCAGTCTTGGGTTGAGAGAGCTCTGCCTCCAGTTTGGCTGTGTAACTGCATCTCTCACATGTATTAGAGTTTGTTGAAAGGAGGAGAGGGTTGTCTGTGTACATAAGGCAATTGTAACATTGCCTCAAAATTCACAGATTCACCAGCTGGACTGGAGAATAATCTTGAAACTGACCCTTGGACATACCAGATTAGTATAGGGAACTGTTTTTCTACTGATCAGATTAGGGAAGGGAACTGATTTTTCACTTGATCAGGAAGGACCAATCAGGAGCCTAATACTTATGAGAAGTCAAGGAGGGTGTAATGCTTTAGTTAGTTAGTGTTTCCTTATAAGAGCTGAGCAAGTGCAGGGCTTTAGAAAGAGAATAGAGTGATTACTTTGACAGTTTGAACAGTTCTAAGGGAAAAAGTGAAGAGCAGACTTTGTGGAGCCTGGAATAGTTTAAACCTGTTTAGGCAGTGCTGCCCGACGCTGCTCAGTGCGCAAAACCGCGCAAAAAAAGAGTTGTAGGGTTTTAAGAGAGAGAGATCAAGGAGTTTAGAATTGACCCAAAATGGCCAGTAAAACTACAGCTTCTAGGTAGTAACCACTCCTCCAGGGACAGGCAGGCTGTTCAGTGTTAACCACTCCCACTGGTGTACACAGAGACTTCCTTTTAGCCCAAGCAAGCACTGGCCTTCTAGAAACTTCCAAACAGTTCAGAACAGCAAATCTGTAACTGAACTTTCTTAACTTTCAGAAAGTGGGAAAAAAGCAAGATTTTTTTTTTTTTTGTTATAGTTTAAAGGTAGCAGAGATACACAAGCAGCAAAATAATCACAACAGTGCAATAAATGACCCCACACTTGAGTGCTAGGCCAAAATCAGGTAAAATGCAGTTTTTAGAGAAAAAACGATTTTAAATTAAGTGTAACACAGGAAATACAGTAAACAGGCTCTAGCTGTGTTCCAAGTACTGTTACTGTTTCAGATATAAAATTTAGCAAGCAGGAAAATGCCAAAAGGTAGACAGCAAAGCAGTAAAACTTAACAAAAAATCAGAAGAAAATACTTAAAAATCACAAAAGTGGCTCCTTTTCTTCTTTCAGCGTTTTCTCCCCTTGGTAGGTGATTCACCAACAACTAGCAAGTCTGAAAAGACACCAAAACAATGAGGCAGCCGGGTTTTAAGAGAGACAGATCAAGGAGTTTAGAATTGACCCAAAATGGCCAATAAAACTACAGCTTCTAGGTAGTAACCACTCCTCCAGGGACAGGCAGGCTGTTTAGTGTTAACCACTCCCACTGGTGAACACAGAGACTTCCCTTTAGCCCAAGCAAGCACTGGCCTTCTAGAAACTTCCAAACAGTTCAGAACAGCAAATCTGTAATTGAACTTTCTTAACTTTCAGATAGTGGGAAAAAGCAAGATTTTTTTTTTTTTTCTTTTTGTTGTAGTTTAAAGGTAGCAGAGATACACAAGCAGCAAAATAATCACAACAGTGCAACAAATGACCCCACACTTGAGTGCTAGGCCAAAATCTGGTAAAATGCAGTTTTTAGAGAAAAAAAGATTTTAAATTAAGTGCAACACAGGAAATGCAGTAAACAGGCTCTAGCTGTGTTCCAAGTACTGTTACTGTTACAGATATAAACTTTATCAAGCCGGCAAATGCCAAAAAGCAGGCGGAAAAGCAGTAAAACTTAACAAAAAATCAGAAGAAAATACTTAAAATCACAAAAGTGGTTCCTTTTCTTCTCTCAGCGTTTTCTCCCCTTGGTAGTTGCTTCAGCAACAACTAGCAAGCCTGAAAAGATGCCAAAACCATGAGGCAGCCAGGTTTTAAGAGAGACAGATCAAGAAGTTTAGAACTGACCCAAAATGGCCAATAAAACTACAGCTTCTAGGTAGTAACCACTCCTCCAGGGACAGGCAGGCTGTTCAGTGTTAACAACTTCCACTGGTGAACACAGAGACTTCCCTTTAGCCCAAGCAAGCACTGGCCTTCTAGAAACTTCCAAACAGTTCAGAATAGCAAATCTGTAACTGAACTTTCTTAACTTTCAGAAAGTGTGAAAAAAGCAATTTTTTTTTTGTTTTTTTTTCTTTTTGTTGTAGTTTAAAGGTGGCAGAGATACACAAGCAGCAAAATAATCACAGGGAAAACCAGCATGGAGTCTACATGGATGCTTTATAGCTTGTTGAATAGCTCCTCCTTCTTAGATTGGTTAATTAGCATGCAGTTCAGCTGCTTATGCTGTAATTTGGATCTATGAAACACAGACAAAGACAGATGTAATCCATTAATAATCTACATCATACGTTCATAGGTTCATAGGTAGGTACTAGGCTATTGGCCCAGGGACCTATATAAGCCTAGCCAAAAAGATACCATGGCTTTCACCATCCAAGAAAATAATTTTCCTGTGCCCCTGTTGAGCAGAGCCACGGAGATGATCTCCGGGGTGAATTTCCTATTTCCCATCCAGTCATGAAGATTTTTCTTGAAGAGTGCTAATGAGGAGCTTTGTTTGATATAGATAGGCAGTTTGTTCCAGAGTATAGGAAGTCTCTGGGACAGGAATCTATCTCTCTAGAATGTTCTGTTTATTGTGGTGACAAGGTTTAGGTCCCTAGAGTGTGTAGCTCAGAGGGATTGGGTTTCTTTAAGTGTAGCATGTCCAACAGCTCTGGGTTTGACATAGCTTTGTATGTTAGGCAGAGATCGCCTCTGACTAGGCGATATGCGATGAAGTAAAGCTGGAGTTTTTTTAGATGGTCTGCATAGGGCATCTGTTTGAGGCCAGTAATCCTCTTTGTGAGGTATTTCTGTAGCCTTTCCAGTTGTTGTAGATGTCCTGTGAGGTACATACCAAAAGGGGCATTGTATTCTATAATGGGTCTAATGAGTGATGAGTAGAGGGGAACAATGACCTCTTTTTTCCTGGATGAGAAACCTTTTGTGATGAGGTGTGCCATGTAGAAGGATTTTCTGACTACTGTGGTGACGTGATTATCAAAGGAGACACTACTGTCCACCTGTATCCCAAGGTCTCTTATCACACTTTGGGTGTTAAGTAGACTACCACCTATGTGGTAGCTCATGGGTACAAAGTTTTTACTAAAAGGGATGATGATGTACTTTTTGGCATTGAGCCTGAGGCCATGGCTTTGACAGCAGGCATCTTAGGTTCATTCGTTCATAGGTAGGTACTAGGCTATCTGCCTGAGGGCATTTATAACCCTAGCCAGAGTGTGTTGGCTTTCACCACCCCATTGATTAATTAGCTGATCCTCTGTCAAGCAGAGCCAATGAAGTGATCCCAGGGGTGTATTTTCTGTTACCCATCCACTTGTCAAGGTTTCTCTTGAAGAGTGCTGGTGAGGGGCTCTGCCTAATGTAGTTTGGAATTTTGTTCCAAAGCATGGGGGAATCTCTGTGACAGGAATCTATTCCTCCAGCATGTTCTATTTATTGTTGCAGTGAGGTTTAGCTCACTAGAGTGCGTGGCTCCCAGTGACTTGGATTTCTTTAGGTGGAGCATGCCCATCAATTCTGAGTTGGGCATGGCTTTGTAAGTCAGGCAGAGATCACCTCTGAGTAAGTGATATGCCACTGAGTACAGCCAGAGTTTTTCCAGTTGGGCTGCATAGGACATATGTTTGAGGCCAGTAATACTCTTGGTGAGGTACTTTTGTGGTCTCTCCAGCTGATGGAAGTGTCTTGTGAGGTACATCTCAAATGAGGCATTGTACTCTATGATGGGTCTGATGAGTGACGAGTAGATGGGCACTTTAACCTCTTTATTTCTGGATGCGAACCCTTTAGTAATTAGATGGGCCACATAGAAGGATATCCTAACTACTTTGGAAATATGATTGTCAAAGGAGAGATTACTATCCACCTGGGTCCCCAGATCTCTTATTACCGCTTCTGTATTAAGGGGGTTGCCACCTATGTAGTAATTTGTGGGTGCTTTGTTTTTCTCAAATGGGATGACTATGCATTTTTTGGCATTTAGCTTGAGCCCATGACTTTGACACCAGGTGTGCATTTCAGTAAGGCCCATTTGGAGGATATCCGTGTCAGCTAGAGAGTCATTTATGGCTCCCAGTTTGCAGTCATCAGCAAACTTGGTTAGCCATAGTCCTCCTGTGTTTCAGCGAAATTAGTTAGCCATAGTCCTGTGTTTGTCTGTACTTCTGAGAAGTATATGCTGAACAGTAGGGGTCCCAGGACCGAGCCTTGTGGGACACCACTTCTGACTGGTTTAGAGTCGGACCTGGAGCCCGCTATTCTTACCATGTGAGTTCTGTCTGTAAGCCAGTTGGCAACCCATCTCTTGACGTAGGGGTTATGTTCAGGCTTGTGAGTTTTTCTTTAATACCCATGTGGGGAATAGTGTCTAAAGACTTGGAGAGGTCAAGGTAGGCTATGTGAACAATCTTTCCCTTGTCTATGGCCTTGGTGACTGTCTCGAAGAAATCAAACAGGTTCAGCAGGCATGATCTACCCGTAACAAAGCTAAACTTGGTCAGCTCAAGTGTTTGGAGGTTCCCAATGTCTTTGTTAATGAGTTCCATGATGATGCGCTGCATAGCCTTGCAGACCATGCTAGTCAGGCTTATGGGGCAATAGTTACCAGGGTCAGTTGTGGCCCCTCCTTTGTGGAGTGGAATAACCATTGCTGTACGCCATTCTATGGGCATGTAGCCTGTGGAGAGGCTGAGGTTGAACAGCATGCTTAGATGGGGGGGTTAGTTCATTCTGTAGTTCATGCAAGACGCAGCCTGGGACACCATCTGGCCCCACTGATGCTGTGTTTTTGGATTTTGAAAGGGCTGTTTTCATCTGTGCATCTGTGATTTCTGGGACACTACACTTTTCTGCTGCTTTGGGGGTGAGAGGGGGGTGAAGTTTGCACTGAATCTATCTGCCAGGATGTTGGCAATATCAGTAGGTTCAGTATATTTTGTGCTATTTTGCACTAGTTCAGTGCATATCTGTGAGTTGCCACTTAGATTCTTAACATAGCTAAAGAAGGCTTTGTGGTTATCTTTTGAATCCTTGGCTATCTTTCTTTTGAAGTTAGCCTTGGATGATTTTATGAGGTACCTTAGTTTCTTACTGATACTGATCAGGGATGTCTTTCCTTCTTGGGATTTGCTTTTTTCTGAACTAGTTTCCTCCTTCTATTGTATAGCCTGTTTATGGCAGGGGTTCACCAGACTGGTTTCCTTCCCTTAGAGGAGTGAGTCTTGGTTTTGCTAGGGATGGCATGATCCATGCATCCTTGTAGGTACTCATGTAGTGCATTTGTAAAGGTGTCTGCATCTTGGGCAGCATTACCCCCAATCGTGGGGACTGTGAAACTTACCGCCTCTGTCTTAAGTAAGGTGAAGTTTACTTTAGAAACGTTTTTTACTGTGGTTGGCTTAGTTGGGGGTGGTGGTGGGGTGTGGACATCCAGAGTGATTAGTTTATGGCCTGATCTAACCAGTGAAGGGTTGACCTCTGGTGTGGAACACCTGTCGCCCATGTTTGTGATGACCAGGTCCAATATGTTTTCACCTCTGGTAGGGGAGTTTACCAGCTGATCCAGGGTGTTTGAGTTGATGAATTCCAGGAAGCGCTGGGCCTGGGAGTTTGTACTCAAGTAGTTTTCCCAGTTAATGCTAGGGTAATTGAAATTGTCCAATATCAGGGTGTTCAGTAGGACCTTCATATTTTCCAGTGTCTCCAGAAAGGTGGAGTGGTGGTCCTGGGTCATGGAGGGTGATCTGTAACAGGCCACAATTTGCACTGCAGATTTGCCTGATGTTAGTTGCACATGGATGATCTCAGAGGTATCATGCTGTGCCACTAACCTGGAGGTGTAGGTATCCTTGATGAATATGGATACACCCCCTCCTTTTGTGTTTCGGTCTGTGTTCTGTGGCAGAAACATTTGGTACGAGTTGTAGCCTGGTAGTGCTGGGGTGCTCTCTGGAGCCTTGAACTGGGTTTCAGTTACTGCACAGATGTCAATATTCTCCATACTGAGGAGTGCTTCGAGCATGTGCATTTTGAGATTTAAACTCCTGGCACTGAGTAGCATGACCCTCAGTTTTTTTGTTAATTGTGCTGTTTACAGAGGTGGGCTTGACTTTTGAGCCTTGCCTAAAAAAAGGCACTATGGGGGCAGCAAGAGCCTTGGCCAGTATTCAAAAGCCTAGGGATGACAGGTACAAGCCACCTCTTATGAAGCAATGCTGCTTGTCGAGCATGTTGTCCCAGGCTGACAGACACTGGATCCCCTTTGAATGACACCAGAAGCTTAGCCAATTGTTGAAATTGATCATTTTTTCTTTATACTGAGGTATCATTCTTGGTGAGAGCAGGATGTTACTCAGGGTCAGCGTCATACCAGCCTGGGCTACATGATCAGAGAGCTCTTCCATGTCTCTTTTCATGTAGTCCAGGGAGGTACAGCTCAGGTCATTCACAACATGAACAATGACAGAGTCATTTTTGTACTTGTTTTGGAGTGACCTGAGTGCTTGTGTTATGTGGTGGATTCTGGCTCTCATCAGGCAGCTAACAGTAGCCTTCTGCTTGTCCAGCCTAGTGAGTGGGTCATCAGTGTGCCTGACTATAGAGTCACCTATTACTAGTGTGTTAGGTATGTTAATTCGCCTTAAGGGCTATGATTGTGCGGCACACTGATTTTGCATTTTATGTGTTGTCTGGTTTGTGACGGGAGGTGCAGGTTGCTTGGGTATCTGCTTTGGAGGTCTCTGATGCTTTTGCAGGTTTTTATTTAGAGCCTTCTTGTATGTTTTTGTGTATTTATGTGTATTTTTTGCCAGTGCTGGTTTCGTAGGTCTATGTGTGGCTGGAGGTGTGGTGCAAGTGTTAACCTTCTCCTCTTGACTGTCTGTTCCAGTCTTGGGTGGAGACAGCTTAGCCTCCAGTTTGGCTGTATAATTGCATCTCTCGCATATGTTAATGTTTTGTGGTAGGAGGAGAGGGTTGTCTGTGTACATGAGGCAGTTGTAACATTGCCTCAGGATACCCAGATTCACCAGATGGACTGGAAAGTACACCTGAAATTGCCCTTTGGTCATGCCTGAATAGTAGGGTGAGCTGATTAGTCGCTTGGTTGATGAGGGGTGAATAAAGAGCCTTGCCCTGCTGGGCAATCAAGTATCAGGGTACATTAGTGCTTGCTATTAGGTCTGAGCAAGTGCTGGCCTCTAGGATGTTTTTTGAGTGATTAGGTTGAGAGTTAGACTAGTTTCAAGGGAAAAAACTGAAGAGGGACTTAGTGGAGCCAGGAATAATTAAACCTTAGCTAACCAGCACTGCCCGGTGTGCAAAACCGTGCAAATGCAGTTTTTATAGCATGGAAATGAAAGAGATAGATCTGTCTCAGTGAAGCCCTTTTGTAGGATGTCCACATCATTAGGAGTTTCGATTATGGCTCCTAGTTTGCAGTCATCTGCGAACTTCATTAGCCAAAGACCTTCTGTGTTATTCTGTACTTCAGAAAAGTAGATACCAAACAGGAGAGGACCCAGGACTGAACCCTGTGGTATTCCACTTGTCACTGGTATGAAGTCGGATTTGGAGTGTGCTACTTTCTCATTGTGGGTTCGATCAGTGAGCCAGTTAGCAACCCATCTTGTGACATAGGGATTTATACCTAGTTTAGTGAGTTTATCTATAATTCTAGAGAGGGTGATGGTGTCAAAAGCCTTGGCGAGATCTAGATAGGCTGGTTGAACCACCTTACCCTCATCTCCGGCTTTGGTGACTGCTTCAAAGAAAGCTATCAATTTTAGGAGACATGATCTGCCTTTTACAAACTCGAACTGGGTGGGGTCCAGAGTTTGGAGATTACCGATGTCTTTGTTTATAGGTTCCATGATGATACGTTGCATGGCCTTGTAGACTAGGCTTATTAGGCTAATAGGGTGGTAGTTCAGGTGTCTGTGGTGGCTCCCCCTTTGTGGAGTGGGATAACCGTTGTTGTGCACCATTCAGTGGGCACAAAGCCTGAGGTGAGGCTGTGATTGAACATGGTGCTTATGTGGAGTGCCAGTTAATTCTGTAGTTATTTATTTTTATTTTATTTTATTTCCAGTTTGTTTACCGGGGAGGTCCAATGGGCTCAAGAGCCCATTTGGAGGCCCGGGGAGAAAAGCTCCTCAAAACACAAGTTACATAGCATATAGAAATACAAACATTAAAAGTTACCTAATGATACTGACAACTATAGCAAAAATTTCATTACAGTATGGGGAAATGGGGATCCCTGGGGGGGAAAGGATCCTTGAAGCAAGTTACATTACAAGACAAAAAGCAGCAATTACAAAGTTACATAGCATAATGAAGAGAAACATGAGTAACTGCAGTCATTATTGAGTTCATGTAGAATGCAGCCTGGGATGTTGTCAGGTCCCATGGATGCTGTGTTCTTGGCTTTGGAGAGTGTGGTTTGTACCTGTACAGCCGTGATTACAGGAACTTTGCATTCTTCCATTATAGAGCTGGGCCCTTTAGGGGGTGAGAGAAAGATAAAGTTAGCACTGAACCTATCTGCCAGGATATTGGCAATATCAGTTGGTTCTGTATATTTAGTGCCATTGTGCTGTAACTCTGTGCAGATCTGAGTGTTGCCATTGAGATTCTTGACATAGCTATAGAATGCTTTGTGGTTGTCTTTAGAATCAGTGGTGATTTTGTTTTCGTATCTAGCATTGGAGGATTTTATGAGGGATCTCAGCTTCTTACTGAGGCTGACCAGGAAGTTCCTCCAATCAAGGGATTTTACTCTTTTTTTGCAATAGTTTCTTTCTTCTGTTGTAGAGTTTGTTTATGGCAGGGGGCCACCAGACTGGCTTCCTTTTTTTGCAGGATAGCATCTTGGTTCTGTTAGGGATAGCATGATCCATGCACCCGTGTAAGTGCTTATAAAGTGCATTTGTGTAGGATTCAGCAGTCATACCTCTATTGTCCATCTGCATGGGTGTCCTGAAATTTGCCACTTCTGTCTTAAGAAGCGTAAAGTTGGCTTTGGAGAAATTTTTTACGGTGGTTTCCCTAATGGTGGGGGTGGGGGGGTGGGATGTGGATCTCTAGGGTGATTAGCTTGTGGTCAGAACTGACCAATGAGGAATTGACCTCTGGTGTGGAAAACCAATTGCCCATGTTGGTAATGACCAGGTCTAGGATATTGCTGCCCCTGATGGGGGTGTGGATAAGTTGATCCAAGGCACTGGAATTTATGAATTCCAAAAAACATTGAGCAAAAGACTTGGTACATGAGTAGTTTTCCCAGTTAATGATTGGGTAGTTGAAATTGCCCATTATGAGGGTGTTGGGTTGTACCCTAGTATTTTCCAGTGTATCAAGAAATGTGGAGTGGGAATCCTGGGGCATGGTGGGGGATCTATAGCAAGTTACAGTTTGGATTGCGGTCTTGCCCAGAGTTAGTTTCACTTGGATAATCTCGGATGCATTATGCTGAGCAACTAGCCTGGAGGTGAGGATATCCTTAATGAATATGGACCCGCCTCTGCCTTTAGTGTTTCGGTCCAGGTTAGGTGGCCGAAAGGTGTGGTATGAATTATAGCCTGATAATGCAGGGGTGCTCTCTGGAGCCTTGAACCAGGTCTCTGTCACTGCACAGATGTCGATGTTCTCCATTTTAAGGAGTGCCTTGAGTGAATGCATTTTGAGGTTTAGACTTCTAGCATTGAGTAGCATTACCCTCAGATTTTGCTTGCTTGTACCTGTTACTGCGGTGAATTTGTCATTTGAACCTTGCTTAAAAAAGCACTATAGAAGTGGCAAGAGCCTTAGCCGGTATCCAGAATCCCAAGAGCAACAGGTGCAGGCTATCTCTGGCAAAGCATTGTAGTCTGTCGATCATGTCATCCCAGGCAGACAGATACTGGATCCCCTTAGAGCCATGTAAAAATGCTACCCTGTAGCTAGCCAAAATGATGGTGATGAGAGTTGTATATGTTTGGAGGACTGGAAAAATGCTTTTTGTTTAGGATATATCTGTACAAAGGAGTACTGAACCTCAGCAAGTATGATCCCCTTTTGTCACCTGCATACTGCATATGCTGGAATGTATTTAAGAATAGTGTGAAACAAAGTCTTTTACACTTTTATCTGTATGCATTAGTTAGACATGTACTGATGGCATGGGCCTGTCTGTCAAGCCATTTCAGAGGTACACATGATTGATAATATATGAAAATGGAAGGTTGTGTGAAAAATATGTACAAATGTGTTAGGGACAGGTCCTTTGATAGCTCTTTTAGCATTTCAAAAATGTTTTGTTAGCAAGATGGATCATGTGCCTTTTCTTTTTTGAGGGGGTGCACAAAAATGAGTTACTGTTATTGCACAAACAAGAATGGACTGTTCTTTTGGGGGAGATTCAAAGGTGCGCTTGTGTTATGCACAAACAAGAATATGTTGTTCTTGTTACTGTCCTTGTTTTGCATCCTGCCTGTTGTTAGTATTTTACATCTCTGGACTGTTTTATGTTTCTCCAGTAAGTAATACTGACTGGCTATCTTTTCTGTTTTATCTGGAAACAGTTATTCTGTAGTCATGTGATACATATGTGTATGAGACTTCTGTTGCGTTTTAGGACACCTACAAGTATGCCACTCAAGCATGTCAATCTAGGGAGACCCCCCCCCTTCACTGATGCTGAAAATCAAGTCATAGTGGGTTTTGGTAACATGTTGCTTTTCTCCTGGAAAGAGGATGAGGAACTTTGGCCCACAGGATGGGAATATGGCAGCAGATTCTTCATGCTGTCGCTGCTGTTGGCAGCCATGGCAGAACATAGGAACAGGTGCCCCACAGGGCCACTGACATGATAACATATGCAAAGAGGTGAGCAGCTGCAGTGGTATGACCAAATGGTTACTGGTGTAGGACCTGCTAGGGAACCATCACTAGCCCCCAGTGAAGAGTTCCTGGCCAATCTGACAGATCCCGACAGATCCCATGAGAGTGTAGTACAGCATGTCCTGAATGTGGCTGAAACACCTTCTGAGACAGCAAGCGCATCCCAGGAGGAGCTTCCACGTGAGCTTTGATATCTCAACAGTTTAATACTGTTGGATAGTAAACGAATTGAAATGAATAAGTGAATTCTGTATCAACATGTCTTATTTTGGGTGGGGAATTGTGACAGTTATAACCTTACTTCTGAGTTGTCAGCCATGTTCTTGTTCAAAGTACCATTAATGCACATATACAGGGGTAAATGTATTACCCCTGTGTTACTGTTAATTGTGATTATGTTGCCCTTACCTCTTGCTTAACTATTTTCAGGACCGTTTGGAGTGCAGTGCAGTATGTCTTATGCAAATGGAAAGCCAATTTTTTATGTCAGTAGTGCTGAGCAATTGAAAGAAATATTGTAGTTTGTGAATTTGATCTTTGGCCTGTTTGTTTTGCTGTAATAGTAGCAGCACTGTTAGTTTCTTAGCATATATTGCACTACAGTAGTGCAGGTCTTAATGTATTCCTGTGTTTTATGCTTTTTATCACAGGTAATCATGACAGTGGGAGGGTGGGCCCTGTGCCACCTGATGTCAGTGGATCTGCAGACTCTGATGATGATGGTGGCCAAACTGAGGCACAGTCAGGGGGTACAGAGTTTGAATTTGACACAGAGGTTGACATATAGCCATCCCCTGCATTTCCATTGGACACAGCCAGTAGGCCTACACCAACACTGTTCACTGAGGCCACAGATATTGGACAGATGGAGGGCAAGGACATTGATTAGGGAAGTGTGGTTACTGTGGGTTCATTGCCTGTTGAGTCTGTCCATAGCCAAAGTGTGGGCAAATGCCACACAGGAGGATTAAAAGAGTACTTGAAGAGATCCTGCTGTCCCTCCTCCACCTGGTGCAGGTGTCACCTTCCATGCCACTTAATGTATGTTTAGGTACATCATGGAGGCACAGACATGATCCCATAGCTGCTCCAGACAAATTCTATGGGTTATGAATGTGGCACAGTCTGACATGCATGACTGCCTCCACTCACTGTGTTGCAGATTCACTGCATTGGACACACTGGAACAAATGGGTGACTGTCATAGAATGGGCACTGCCTGTGATGGAATGTCTGTTGGGAGGGAAACGGAATCCACATGGCCATAAGTCAGCATCATTATCTGCTGTCAGCCAATGTGGGAGTGACTGATCAAGCTGCCATAATGGCAGTAGTTCCACTGCTCTGTCAGTGAGTCTGCTGTCCTCACCCAGATGTGGCAGGACATGGGGTCATGGTTCTGTGTGTCCCATTGTAGGAAGCTTGTCCAGCAGACATCATTCAAGTTCAGGTAGAAACACCGCATCTGACTGTGGGCATAGACATGCCAGTGCAACTCCTGGCAGAGCCAGTTCTCATTGTTGGGGATGAGAACAATGAAATGCCAACTTTCCCATGTATGTCTCACACCTGTCTGACAGCTTAAGACATATAGCTAGCACAGAGCTTGGATGAGTTCTCATGCAGACACTCGCACACCAGTTTCACCTGAAGGACCCTTAAAGACACACACACAACACTTATTCAGTTTGTCTCACTGGCCATTTGTTGTTTTATTCCAATGTCTGCCTTCTTGGTCTTCTTAGAGACCAGATGGCTTAGTGGTTAAGGTTTTCACCTCCCATGCACAAGGTACAAGGTTTGATCCTGACTTCCGACCAATGCCTGTTTGGAGTTTGCATGTTCTCTCCCTGTGTCTCTATGGGGATTCTCCCATGTCCAAAAAACATGCTGAGTGTTTCCATCTCAAACTCACCAATGAATGGAGCTGTGGGCAGCAGCACAGACTCTACATGGTGCCCTATATGTGAAAGAGTTGTACAGACCAACCACTTTGGGCATCTACTGTGGTGCACAGTATCCTCAAGATAGGAGAACATGGATCACAGACTGCATGCCATGGAAGGGCTAGCCACTTGACAGTGTAAAAAAAATATGGCTCTAGGTGATTTGGTCATGTTGACTAATGTCGCCAAAAAATGGGCAAGGGTAGTTACCGGTGATAAGTGGGTTGAGGACCCGGCCTACTCTCACCCATGCCAGGGACCCTTGCTAATGGTGGGAGGGGTATATGTGCCCCTATTGGCCAGTCTGTGTCCACCGTAAAGCCACGCAACCCTGGGCCAATAAGCTACTGGCTGTCCGGTGTCTAGTTGCCCAGCCTGGGTTACCTGGGATAGCTCTGTTGAGTTAAAGCTGGACATAAACCAACCAACCTGCCCAACATGAACTGAGAATTGCTACACTTAATGTAGGTTCACTGATCGGATGCAGCTTGGAAGTGGATAATATGATGATACAGAGGAGGCTGGACATGCTATGTATTCAAGAGATGAGATGGAAGGGTAGTGCAGCAAAGCCACTTGGCTTGGGGTCCAGACTCTACTACTCAGGTGGGGGACAGGCTAGAAATGGTGTAGGAACTGTGGTGAGAGAGAGGCTTCACAAGGCAGTGAGGGATATCATCAGAATTAATGACAGACTCATGGCAATCCGACTCCAGTGTAATGATAGGGCAGTATTCATAATCTCAGCCTGTGCTCCACAGCAGGGTTGTGATAGTGAGGAAAAGAGTGCATTCAGACAGCAGTTCAGGACCTACTAGATAAAGCAGGACAACATGAATTGGTGTTGATAATGGGTGACTTAAATGCACATATCGGGGCAGATAGAACAGGATATGAGGACTGCCTGGGTCCACATGGGTGGGGCAACAGGAATAAAGAAGGAGAAGCCATTCTAGACTTCTGTCTGGCAAATGGCTTGATAGTAGCCAACACATGGTTCAGAAAGGGAGACAGTCACAAGATCACATACAAAAGTACCCAACATGCAACTCAGGTAGACTTCCTCCTAGTAAGGAAAAGGCACTAGGATAGAATCCATGATTGCAAAGTCATCTCCAGTGTAACAATCGGCCCACAGCATAAACCATTAGTTGCCATAATCAGCTGCAAGCAGTGGTCAGAGAAGGCTCTAAGGTCAAGAGGGACCAAACTGAAGACCTGGAAGTTGACTGGAGAGAAAGTTAACCAGTTCAAGGAATTACTCAGGGCTCTAGCACCCCAAGAAGAGGAGGAAATAGGTGGTGTTGAAGAGGAGTGGCAGCACCTAAAAAGAGCATGTGTTAGGGCTACAGAACAGATATGTGCCTGAGCCAGGTATGGGAATAAGGTACATAAGGAAAGCTGGTGGTGGAATACAGAAGTCCAGGAAGTCATTAAAAGAAAGAAGGAGTGCAGGAAGAAGTGTGAGGCAGAAAAGACTGACCAGGTTAGGAAGGACTACTGGTTGGTTAACAAAGAAGCTAAGAAAGAAGTTGCAATAGCAGAGAATAGGGCATTGCTGGCACTGTACCAACTTCTGGAATGTGACTCAGTAAGGGGTACAAAGAAACTATACCAGGGTGCAAGGCAAAGACAGAAAGATAAAGAAGATAGTGAGACATCCTTCATAAGGGATGTCAGCAACAACCTGCTCACCAGTCCACAGGACACCAAAGGCAGATGGAAGGAGTATTTACAGCAGCTTCTGAATGAAGAAAACCCCACAGAAGCTGTACTGCCCCAGAAACAGCCTACGATGAGAGAAGAAGAGGAGCCACCCTAGAAGAAGTAAGAACAGCACTAAGGAAGATGAAGTCAGGGAAAGCAGCAGGCTCAGATGAGGTTACAGCAGATATGATAAAGATGCTGGGTGAGATAGGGGAGAAATGAGTTCTGAGGGTTCTCATAGCAGTGTGGAGAGAAAGGTGTACCCAGATGACTGGAGAATAAGCATACTCATGCCAGTGTACAAGAACAAAGGGGGCATCCACAACTATGGGCAGTACAGAGGGATCAAACTCCTACCACACTGCATGAAAGTTCTGGAGAAAGTGACTGATAAATGGATATGCAGAGTAGTAGAATGCAAGATGGGAGATGAACAGTTCGGATTCAGATCAGGATGCAGCTCAATTGACCCAATGTTTGCATTGAGACAGATACTTTAGAAGAAGCTAGAAATGACGACAGAGTCCAACTGGGCATTCCTAGACTTGGACCATAAACCATTAGTTGCCATAATCAGCTGCAAGCAATGGTCAGAGAAGGCTCTAAGGTCAACAGGGACTAGGCTGAAGACCTGGAAGTTGACTGGAGAGAAAGTTAACCAGTTCATGGAATTACTCAGGGCTCTAGCACCCCAAGAAGAGAAGGAAATAGGTGGTGTTGAAGATCCCAAGAAAGCTAATCTGGGCAGTAATATGGGTGGTTTGAAGTCCCGGAAACATTGGTAGAATTAGTCCAGGCTATGTACAGGGACCCAGTGACTCAAGTACAAACAGTGTTCAACCTCACAGAGGGGTTCCCAGTGGGAGTAGGTGTACATCAGGGTTCACCTCTGAGACCACTGCTGTGCATACTGGCGTTGGACTACATTAACAAACAGGTTGGAGTGGACAGATCAATAAAGCTGCTGTATGCAGACGATGTACAGTACAAGCAGACTCTAAACTAGACAGCAAAGGATAGAAGAATAACATGCAAACCAAAGGTACATGGGATGAATCTAAGCACAGATAACATGGAGGTAATGGCAGCAAATTGGGGAAATCAGAAGCAGCTGAGAATACAGATAGAAGGGAAGATAGTGGAACAGGTAAACAGCTTCAAGTATCTGGGGGAGGTGGTTGAGGAGAAGGGTACTCTAAATGAAGAGGTCAAAGCTAGAATAAGAGGAGCTACAGTCAACTGGCATAGAATATCAGGTGTAGTCTATGACAGAAGAATCCCAAAGAAGCTGAAGAGTAAGGTGTATAAGACAGTGGGGTGACCAGTACTCCTGTATGGTACAGAAACCTGGGCAGTAAAGGCAGAACAGTTGAAGAAGCTAGAGGTGATCGAAATGAAGTGCCTGAGAAGGGTGGTAAGATGCTCACTGTGGGACAGACAAACAAATGAGTACATAAGAGCAGAAGCCAAAGTAGCTCCAATTGCAGAAAAGATCAAAGAGAACAAATTACAGTGGATTGGGCACGTGTAGAAAAGCAGAAGACAACCTGGTGAGGAAGATTTGGGGCAAACAGGAAGAAAGTAAGAGGAAGCAAGGATGTCCAGCAAAGAGGTGGATGGTTTGGGTGAAAGAAGATCTATGACAATCAGGCACGAGTGTTGAAGACGGCAGGTGTATGGTACTGAATCGAGGGAGTTGGAGACAGTGAACACGATACCCTGACCCCATGTAGAAAAAAATGGATAAAGTGGGCTGATGATGATGATGATGTCTGCCTTCTTCTCCTTCCTAATCACACACACTCACTGACCATCTGTGTCAGCATAGGCTTTCTGACCCCCTCGCCACAACACCCCATTTAAGTGATGATAACTGTGCCGCATCCCTGTTTTCTGTCTTTTGGATTCAGGGATACAAAAGCTGTGTCTGATGCTCAGGGTGCATAGCTAACTTAGTGCTTAGTATATCTGCATTTGTAGAAATACTCCTGGATGACTGGATGATCACAAGAACCAAAAAAATATATACAAACAAATTCAGGGGGGGTGCTATGGGGTCCCCTGCAGCACCATCCTTTGCGAACATTGTGATGGATACATCATGTGGATTTCATTCTGTTCTTCTGAATCCTCCAGTCTGTTTTTTTTTTGGTTCTTGTGGTCATCCAGGAGTATTTCTACTTTTGTGGTGTTGTGATTCCTATGGCAGAAAGCAGAGGAGATTTGTTGATGGATGTCAGCATTCATTCTACACCAGGTGAAAGTGGACAGAATGTTCTGGCTTCACTATTGAACACTATGAAAGATATTCAGCAGACTTTGCAACTGTTCATTTCGAAGAAGGTGAATACCATTCAGGTGTGGTCCAGCTCAGATGATGAGGTTGAGATGGTGGTAAACTTTAACACACATTCTGCTGAACAAGGTAAAAGCTTTGAAGCTGTTTCTAAAATTAAGACTTATGCTGACATAGCTTCAGTACTAAATACTAAATTGGATCCTTTTTCATCTTCTGAAAAACCTTTTAACAGTATTGAGCTGAACACTTACAGAGACGTGTAACAGTTTGGGCAGACTATTAAAGAAATGCAAAAGTCTAGACTGGGGAAACAAATATTTTTCACGTTGTATAGAGCTGGGTATGGTCCCTAAGGGGCTGAGATTCTTTAAATGCCCAAACAGGGTTGATAGCTCTGATGAATTTTTTGTAAAAGATTCCTTTAACAATACTGGTCTTAAGTTCCTGAAGCTGCTTATAGACAACAACTGTAAAATCATGACTGACCTAAGGGAAGAGATCTGTAAAACAGATGAAATCTTGCTTAAGGACTATCATAGCAAGATTGGGGATTGGGTTGAGTACCATACACTCTTCTCAGAACTACAGAAACATGAAGAGGTTATAATCAGCCATAAAAATCACAAGCTCAAGCAAGATGCTGCTGTGTATGAAAATGACAGAGCATATGTTGATTTTTGTGTGTTTAACAAACGCAGAAACCAAGATAAATTCAAAGCACAAAACAGACTAAATGTTTCCCCTTTAAGAAACACACCGATGAAGTCGACGCCTCTAAAACAAAGAACCTTCATGCAACTTCTGAAGTTAGATCTTTAAATAGGGAAGGAACCTTGGCTCTGTAATGGATGTTGTGGAAGCAGGAACTTCTAGTGTTTTCCATGGACTGTTTGTTAACCCTGCAACAACTAATGGCGAAAATGATGCTGGGCTAGAACCAAGATTATTTTAGCCGAGGCGAAGGAGGGCAGAAGCCAGAGAATGAGCATGTTAAGGAGAAGAGAACGAACCGCGTCAAGTTCTTCAACGGACAGTTAGTTAAATGGGAACGAACCGCGTCAAGTTCTTCAACGGACAATTAAATAGGTATTCTGTACCTGTAAATAATGTTATAAATTTGTCTACTTTTGGGTTAAATGAAAACCATTTGAAAGTTTTGAATTTGGGCTTAAACTTTGTTCCCTCAAGGAAGGCAAACCTAGCAGATACTGTGTTAAGCATTAAAAAGTACACTAGATCTCTAAACTTGAATTATGTATTTGACGACCTTGTTAGCAACAGCACCAAATATGTAAAGCCTTCATGCTACAACCCTAACTTACTGCATACTATTAAAGTTTTTGAATCAGCTTGTGAAAGTGAAATCAGAAATGTCATGGGGAGGGGGCAAAGAAAAGAAAAATGTATCACAATTTATCTAAAGAAGAAAAGAAAACCCCGAAAGAAATACAAGAGAATGGCAACATAAGAGTAATGAAAAGTGACAAGTGGGGGGGGGGGACTTTAGTTTTAATGAACCAAGAGGAATATGTTACCTGCATAGAGAAAATGCTAGGTAACAGCTTAGAATACAGATTAACAGACATGGTGCAAGTGGCTACGGGAGTGTTTACTATTTTTTGTTTGAGAATTTAATGAACAGTAACTTAGAGAAGGACCTTTATGGTTTTTGTCAAATAGACGATCCTAAATTAGGTTCCTTCTTTGGAATTCCTAAAACACATAAAAGTAAAACCTGTTCTCCATTTAGACCTATTGTGTCTGCTCCAAATTATATCACAGAGGGTATTTCCCTGTTGGTGGACTCTAAGTTAAATCCCATTGTTCACCAAATTCATACTTAAGACTCATGGGACTTTTTAAATAGCATCCGGGAATGCACTTCAGCTACAGCTTTTGATCCCACCACACAAGTGATGTTTAGTCTTGATGTCTGTCTTTTCACCTGTATTCCCCACGCTGAAGGAGTGGAACAAGTTAGCGAACACTTAGATACATTTTCCACATTTAGCAATTCTGAAAGTAATTTCTATTGTGAATTAATAGATGTTTTATTAAACAACATTTTTTTTTGCATTTAACAAAAAAAATACAAACAAATTTGGGGGGTAGTTATGGGGTCCCCTGCAGCACCATCCTTTGCGAACATTGTGATGGGTACATCATATGGATTTCACTCTGTTCTTCTGCATCCTCCAGTTGGAGGATATCTGCATTTGTGTTGTTGAATACATCATTGTACCTTTGACTTGTATTGGCCTTTGAAAGTTAGACAGTTAATAGTATCAGACTTTCACAATGTTATAGTGAATGCTCTTGTAAGGGTTTTTATGTCAGAAACTGCAACGTTATTACTTTCTAACTTCTCTCTTTATGATCTTCCAGGACAAATGTATAGTGTACATAAGTCACGCCGTCATATTCAGATCTTAGGATTGTATGACAGTACTGGAGTCAAACTACATCAGAACAGTAAGAGAGTATAATGCTGTCTTTTGCATGTACCACTACAGACATGCAGTAGGTGGAGATACCACAGCAGTTTCTCCGAAAGATAACACAGGGCCTACAAACCATGTCATGATGTACGCGTTTAGACTAAAAGCCATGTCACTGTCATCCTTCTGGTGTAGGATGAGGTGATGGTTGACTGGCCTCCATGCCAGTATCTGACCATGCTCTGGTAGGATGACTGCATATCCAGATATCTGATATAGCTGATATATAGCTTGCAGCAGCTGGAAAGACCTCAGAGGTTTCTCACTAAGAAAATCCATCATCTCCAAAACATGACCTACATGGAAAGATTGAAACCCTGTCAATGTACTCTGTATCCTACAGGCTGCTGAGAGGAAACTTGTGTCTGGCCTACAGAGCAGTCTCAAACCCTGCCTTTAAGGAAATACTGCACCTCCCCAAATCACATGGGACAAGAGTCACTCACTCTAGGAATGTTAACCTAGCTTGCAACATCAGCAGGACATGCTGTGGAGTCTCCCAGAGTTTGCTACTCCTATGGAACAAGCTCCCAATTCACATGAAACTGAGCTCCTCAATTACACTATTTAAGGGTAACTGAGACAACTAACTGCATGAGAAATCACAGATTTAGCCCAAGGGTTTAATCTATGTCACTCTTAGACATGGTAAACCAGTGGTGATCCAGGCTTTGCAAATATAGACTACATATCTTGGTCTCTAATGGAGCAATGTTACAACTTGTTTCAGCTAGATAAGGCCCTTTGGCCATTAACGTAGTGACCTTCTATTAACCTAGAACTATTATGGTAGCAGCCCCACATGAGCATATGAAGCTATGAACCTATGCAGGCCTGCCAACATCTTGTTATACATATGGGTTGTGATGTAATGATCTATAAGCTCAGCTGCAGTCTTGCAAAACTCAGACTTGTGCCATGACACTTGCATTAAGTACTGTGTACTTAGACAGGTAGGGATTCTATTCTCACTGCAGTCAACTGTGTGTGGTGTGTGTGTGTATGTGTACTCATGCTTGACATTACAGAGACCCTTTCACCGTAGCACATGGAACACTGTTATTACCATATTCTCAGCAGACATGCACATGCAAAAGGGAGCATTCTACTCTGTTGTTTGTCTGATGAGGGATAAGTGCAGTGGAGTGATTACATCCTTAGTCTTGGATGGTATGCCATCACTTATGAGTTGTGCAATGTACATTCATTGCCACTGTGGACACATGATGATCAAAAGTGAGGTTGTCATCAACCTGGATTCCCCAGTCTCACCACTGGGTTACAACATAGGGATGCATTATTAATTATTTATTTATTTACATTTGTTCACTAGGAGTGTCCAATTGGATGTAGGTCCATTTTCAGCAGAGGCCCTGGGAGAAAAGCTCCACAGTTAAGTTACATTGGATTTACACAGCAATTAACAATTTGATAAACATAGCAATTAAAACTTACAAACATAGTTACAGATGAAGAACATAGTACATCAGTAGACAACTAGAATCTTTATCATCTGCGAAGTACATAACAGACATTAACAATTGTTACTATAAGAAGTTCCTGCTGTGTAATAAGTAATTAGGCTTATGAGCGTTATTAATAATGTAATTTGCATGGACTTCTCCTTTGCTAAACAGTATAGTAGTGCATTATTTTGGGCGAACTTTAAGTTTGTAGCTTTGGCAACAATCATTTATGTCTGTAAGCACATTTTGTAGTATGTTGACATTGTTTGGGTGTTCGGTTATTGCACCCAGTTGGGTGTTCGGTTATTGCACCCAGTTTGCACTCATCATTAAACTTGTTGAGCCACAGGCCATCTTGTTTTGCCTGATTTTCTGAGGAACACATTCCGAACAGTAGGGGGCCCAGCACAGACCCTCGGGCAACACCACTGATAACAGGTCTGCTGGTAGAGATGGAATCCCCACCTATGACTGTACGCATTCTGTTGGTTAACCAGTTGGCTACCCATCTAATGATGTATGGGTTAATCCCCAGGTGGGTGAGATCAACAATGATACCTCAGTGTGTGATTGTGTCAAACCTCTTGGCCAAATTGAGATAGGCAGTATTCACTGATTTACCTTCATCAAGGGCTTTGATGACACACTCAAAGAATTACACTAGGTATAACAGGCATTATCTGCCTTTGACAAATCCAAAGTAGGTTGGGTGAAGGTCATTAATGTCCTTATTGATAAGGTCCAAGATGATTCTCTCCATGGCCTTACAGACAGTCTGGTCAGGCTTATGGGTGTATAGTATCATGGGTCAGTTTAGGGACCCCTTCTGTGCAAGGGTATTATGGTTATTGTTTTCCCCTCTGACAGGAAAAATCCAGTACTTAGACTGTGGTTGAAGAGAGTACCCAGTGGTTCTGTTAACTCTTGCTTTACACTGATTAGTAAGCTGCCTGGAATGTTATCCAGTCCCATACGGGTTGTGTTTTTGGCATTAATAAGTGCAATTAGGACCAGTTATTTGGAGATAATAAGTACAGAACTGTTGACAGGTATGCTGCGGGCATGATTGGTGGAGAAAGGGGTGTGAAATTGTTACCAAACCTGTGTGCTAACAGGTTGGCTACATCCTCAGGTTCCGTAGGAGTGGTACTGTCCACTCTGAATTTGGTGCAATGCCAGGCTTTCCATTTTACATTACAGCCATAGATAAAGAATACCTTGTAATTATCCTTAACTACGGATGTTAATTTAGTTTCATAATTAACTTTAGAGGACTTTACAAGATGTCTGATTTGCTTGTTCAAGCTATGGAGGGTGTTTGTCTGCTGAGACTGTTACCTGTTCTTTCTGAACATTCATTTCTTTCTCATGTTGTATTATCTATTTATGCTAGATGTTCACCATGATGGCTTTTTTCTGTGAGCAAGTTTTCATCCATTCTGGTACAGTTAATACAGTTAAGACAATACAACTGTAAAGCTGGTATACAGTCCATTTGTGTACATCTCCATACAGGAGTCTTTACTGTCAGTGGTGACAGTAGGTTTGAAACTATATATGCCATCACTTAGGAGGCCATAGCTTGCTTTGCAGACAATTTTCCACCTTTTGGATCCTGGAAGGGGGTGGGGGTCAGGTACAATTGTTATACTGAATGTGACTGATATATGGTCAGATATTACCACTGAGAGTCTTACAAATGGGTGGGGCAGCTATCTTCCATGATGGTGAGTTCTAGGTTAAAGGTATTTGAGGCCCTTGTGGGTGTGCAGATTAACTGTTCCAGAGTCTTTGTGTTTTACAAAGTGCAGGAACCTTATACGGTGAGCATGTTTGAGCTCATAAATGTATCTCAGTCGATGGAAGGAAAGTTGCAGTGACCCATGCGTAGGGTGTTTGCTGTGTTATGATTGACTCAAGTAGGTCCATGAAGGCACTTTTTGGTTTTTGTGGTTCATGTTAGTGGACTTGCAGCTAACAATTATGTGAAGGAAGTTTCTCCCACAGTTAGTTGCACTTGTATTAACTCTAGACAATGTTACTGCTGAGCACTTTTGAGGTGTACTTCTGTTTTATGAAGATGGATACACCTCCTCCTTTGGTTCTTTCACATTCCTTTTGCTGACTGAACATGTGGAAGGCATTATAGCCTTTCATGACCAGAGTACTCTCTGTGGCTTTAAATCGTGTTTCTCTAACTGCACAAACATTAACAGCTTCCCAAGTAAGAAGTGTCTCCATTGAGTGTATTTTCTGATTAGTCTCAGCATTAAGCAGCATTACCTTCAGGTTGTTTTTTCAGGATGTTTTATGTCAGGAAGTTTGTTCTTACGACATTGCCTAAAAAAAATTCACTATGGGTGAAGCAAGTACCTTGGCCAGTAACCAAGAGGCAAGAGATGACAAATGAAGACCATCTCAAGCAAAGCAGCATGGTCTGTTGACCATGTCATCCCAGCCAGACAACTACTGGATCCCCCTGGAGTAACACCAGTAACTAAGCCAATTGCTGAAGTCAATAATTCTTTTGTTTGCAGTGAGGCATCATCCTGGGCAAAGTAGAATGTTGCTTTGGACACACAATTTGAGAAGTCAGTCTTATCTCTCTTCATATAGTCCAGTGAGGTATGTCCCAAGTAATTTACTCCAACATGGAGTATGCCAGAAGTGTACCTGTGGATGTCCTTACATTCACTGCTGCAGTATTCTAACATATGGCATTCTATGCCATGGAAGCCTGACATTTGGCCAGTTTACCAAAGACTCCTGCTGGTATGCCAAACATCACCAAAGTGCTGCTTGCATAGCATGGGTATAAAAGTGACATTCAGTTCTACCAAAATCAGAACTTCTTTGCTGTAAATCCGATTGTATGTTTTCACCATCAATCTGTTTACCTGTGTCCATTTTCTGCCAGTTGAAGTCATTTTCATTCTACAGTAACTACCTATGCCTGTTTGCTGACTTCTTTGCAGTTGCAGATAATTGCCCTTTTGGGGGCTTTGTTTTTTCATATTTTTTTTGTGCTTCTTGGGGTTAGTGTTATCCAGGGAAGGGTCAATTCCAGTATGGGAGAGAGATATAAAGACTGCCAAGATGTGTCCTTTTTGCCTAGGAGCTTTCCATGACCATATGCCTTGCTCTATTTGTCAGGTGTTCATCCAGAAATCCCTTCACAGTAGACATTCTCACCTTTCCCTGTATCTTGAGAATCAGTGGTCTAAGCTTCTCACTAATGATACAATGGACAGAATCTCCTGCCCAGAGGGTCAGCCATTAGGGAATAAAAGGGTGAACAAGGTACAACCAGAATCTTCTGCTGTCCAGCCTCTGCCAGGTGTTTCTCCCAAGGTCATTGCAAACCAGGAGGCTTGCCTGGTTTGTCTTGTTGAATTTCTCTTCTGCAAGTGCATTTGAGGCCAGTGAGGATCCAGTTGGCAGCATGTATTAAGAGGCTTTGTAGGTATCTGTCTTGCACGTTCGGGGGAGCCACTGTTGTTTTTCTCCGA
The DNA here is from genome assembly GCF_019279795.1 of Protopterus annectens. Taxonomy (NCBI): domain Eukaryota; kingdom Metazoa; phylum Chordata; order Ceratodontiformes; family Protopteridae; genus Protopterus; species Protopterus annectens. Next base: position 458,654,735 of record NC_056740.1, read on the forward strand.
GGGGCCTAGGGCGGTTCCCCAGTTTTTAGTTAGGAAAGAAGTTCCTACTACTGTTCTTGACTATCATTCTGGATCTGAGCCTTCTCATTTTTTTGGTGGGACATCCGTTTAAAAAGAAACAACAAATTAAACATGTTTCTCTTGCTCCTAGGGATCCATAAAGTGAGCGGCAGGCCTTCAATCAGGGGCTATTTACTGCTTAATGTCCTTAGAGCATCCTCAAGGGGTTTCATTTCCTGCTTCTCCTTGGTCCTTTACCCCCTAAAAGGTCTTGAGAACAAAATTCTTCTGACGATAAATCAGATTCTGATGATGATTCCCTGAGTTATTCTTCTCAAAAGTCCTTCTCCTTTGAACTGTGGCTCAGAAGAGGAGGATTCTATTAGTTCTGATGTTCCTTTTGAGGAAATTTCCTTTGGGGATACGTTCTGTAGGATGATGGATTTTTTTTTTTAAAGTGGGATTGTGCTCAGGTCTCTGATATCCATAAGAGGTACTATGAGTTGCTGCAGTTAGAATCTCCTAATCCTTCGGCTATCCCTCCTGTTCTGGCTGCTTTGCTGGATACTTTTTCCAAGGCCTCTCATGCGCCTGATTCTCTGCCCCCTGCTCCCAAGAAGCCTGACCAGTTTTAGACGGTGCCTGAGGATTGTTACTTTTTCTATCAATGTCCTGTTGCTGACCCATCTCTAGTGTCTGTAGCCTCTGCTAAGCCATCTTATTTTCCTCTTTCACCCACGTTATTGCCTTCTGACAAGGACAGCAGAGCTATGGAAAGGCTGAGTAAGAAGGTTTGCACCTCTGCTACCATAGCTTTTAGCCAGATAAGTTGGCATTTCTTTCTCAGGGCTGTCAACTTATTTCTGATTATCCAGTCTCTGAGGGTAAAACTTCTGTTCTTTCCTTGCTAGGGACTTCCTGTCAAGTCATTTGTCACTCTATCAAATGTAATTATAGATTCATAGGTGTGTACTAGGCTAATGGCCCTGGAGCCTTTAGAAGCCTAGCCCATAGCATTACCCTGGCATTGTGACACCCGACCTTAGTTCCCTGTTCCCTCTGAGTAGAGCCACTGTAGTGATCCCCAGGGTGAATTTTCTATTTCCCATCCACTCATCACGATTTGTCTTGAAGAGGGCCAATGAGGCACTCTGTTTGACATGTATTGGAAGTCTATTCCATAGCACGGGGGTCTCTGGGTTAAGAACCTCTCCCTCCAGCTTGTTCTGTTGATTGTGGTAATGTGGTTGAGGTCTCTGGATTGTGTAGTGCAGGGGGATTGGGATTTCTTTAGATGTAGCATTTTTAACAGAGCAGGGTCAGGCATGGCATGGCTTTGTAAGTCAAGCCAAGATTGCCTCTAAGTAGGTGATATGAGACAGAATAGTTGGAGTTTTTTTTAATCTGCCCATATAGGACAAGTGTTTAAGGCCTATGATCCTCTTTGAGAGGTACTTTTGTAGCCTCTCCAGTTGTTGCAGGTGTCTAGTGAGGTACATGCCAAAAGGGGCATTGTACTCAATGACTGGCCTTATGAGAGTAGAGGGAGACAATGACCTCTTTCTTACTGGTTGCAAAACCCTTAGTAATGAGATGTACCACATAGAAGGACTTTCTGACCACAGTGGCAATGTGGTGGTCAAAAGAGATGTTGCTGTCAGCCTGTGTTCTCAGATCTGTTATGACTCATTTTCTGTTATGACTCCTTTTTGGATTTTTCCCAAAGGGGATAATGACACATTTTTTGGCATTGAGCTTAAGGCCATGGTTCTGACACCAGTCGTTGGTCTCAGTGAGGCCTTTCTGTAGGATGTCAATATCACTTGGGGAGTTAATTATGGCTCCCAACTTGCAATCATCCGTGAACTTTGTCAGCCAGAGGCCCTTCATGTTGGCCTGGACTTCAGAGAAGTATATACCAAATAGGAGAGGACCCAGGACCGAACCCTATGGGACTCCACTCGTGACTGGTTGGCAGTCTTGACTTGGAGTCAACTACTTTCACACTGTGGGTTCTATTTGTGAGTCAGTTTGCAACCCACCTAGTGTTATAGGGATGGATGCCTAGCTTAGTGAGTTTTCTATGATTCCTGAGTGAGGAATGGCATCAAAGGCCTTGGCCAGATCAAGGTAGGCTGTATGAGAACCACCATGCCTTCATCCACAGCTCTGGTGACTGACTCAAAGAAGTTGACTAGGTTGAGCAGGCATGATCTGCCCTTCACAAAACCAAACTGTGTGGGATATAGAGTTTGGAGATTCCCTATATCCTTGTTTATTAGGTCCATGATGATGCATTCCATAGCTTTGCATTTCAGACTTATCAGGCTAATGGGGCGATAGTTCCCAGGATCTGTAGCCACTTCTCCTTTGTGGAGAGGGATGACTGTGGCAGTGCACCGTTCGGTAGGGACAAAGCCTGAGGTGAGGCTGTGACTGAACAGGGCACACAGGTGAGGTGCCAGTTCACTCTGTATTTCATGTAGAACAGAGCCAGGGATATTGTCAAGTCCCATAGAAGCTGTATTCTTGGCCTTGGACAGTGCTGTTTTAACCTGCGCAGCAGTAATACTGTGTACCTAGCAATCTACTTGTATTGTGGTTGGTTCTTTGGTGGGGGAGAGAGGGGTAAAGTTGGCGCTGAATCTGTCTGTCAGTATATTGGTAATATCTGTTGGCTCTGTATAGGAGGTGCCACTGTCCAATACCTCTGAGCAAATCTGGATATTGCCGTGGAGGTTCTTTACATAACTATAGAAGGCCTTGTGGTTGTCTTTACTATCTGCTGCAATTCTGTTTTCATAGCTAGCTTTAGAGGATTTGATGTGGGACCTCCACTTTTTTTTGAGGCTAATAAGGGAGTTTTTCCAGTCTTGGGACTTCACCTTATTTCGCATCAGTTTCCTCCTTCTGTTATAGGTTTGTTTATGGGAGGTGACCACAAGATTGGCTTCAATTTTATGGAGAAGTGTGTCTTGGTTATATTAGGTATTGGTTCTACAGGGCATTAGTCTTTGATTTGGTGGTCATGCAGCTGTTCTCCAATTGCACGGGTGCCGTGAAATTAGCCACCTCTGTTTTTTAGGAGCCCAAAGTTAGCTTTGGAGAAGTTTTTCATGGTGGTTACCTTTGTGGGGGGTTGGAGGGATGTGGATTTCCAAGGTGATTAGTTTGTGGTTGGATCTAACCAGGGAGGAGTTGACTATTGGTATAGAGCAACAGTTGTCCATGTTAGCAATGACCAGGTCAAGGATGTTGCCTCCTCTAGTGGGGTTAAGAATGAGCTGGTCCAGGGCATTGGAATTAATGAATTCCAGGAACTGTTGGGTAAGAGTATTGGTACATGAGTAGTTTTCCCAGTTAATGGAGGGGTAGTTGAAGTCGCCCAGTATGATAGTGGTAGACTGAACCTTCATATTCTTCAGGGTGCTTGGGAATGTGGAGCGTGAGTCTTGGCACATGGTTGGGGGCCTATAGCAGGCTACGACCTGAATCGCTGTCTTACCCAATGTTAGCTGCACCTGAAGTATCTCTGATGCATTCTGTTGGGCTACCGGTCTTGGTGTGTGGTTCCTTCAGGAATATGGAAACACTACCACCTTTGGAGCTTTGGTCCAAATTCTCGGGCCTAAAGGTGTGGAATAAGTTATAGCCTGGTAGTGCAGGGGTGCTTTCTGCTGCCTTGAACCAGGTCTCTATTACAGCACAAATGTCAATGTTCTCTATTTTCAGGAGTGCTTTGAGCAAGTGCATTTTGAGATTTAGACTTCTAACACTGAGCAGCATGACCCTCAGATTACATTTGTTTGTAGCTGTTATGGTGGTAATTTGGTCTTTGGAACACCGCCTAAAAAAGGCACTGTAGGGGTGGCAAAAGCCCTGGCTAGTATCCTGAAGCCCAGGGGTGACCGATGCAGACCATCTCTGGGAAAGCATCAAGGTCTGTCAATCATGACATCCCAGGCAGACGGATACTGGATCCCCTTAGAATGACACCAGAAACAGCCAGCTGTTGAAATCAATCATTTTCTGTTTGTACTGTGGTATCAATCTGGGTGAAGGCAAACTTAGAAGGGTATGATGTGGAAAGATACCTCTTCTAGAGCTGCTGCTTTTGGTTCAGTGATGAGGTGGTATACTTGGCTAAGGCTTCAACCTCTACCTGATGATATTAAATCTGCGCTGGTCGATGCTCCTCTGGATTATAAACCTTTTGTTGGAGAAGCTGGTGCTGGTTTAAGTCCCTTCAGGATAAAGGTAAGGTCTTTCAGGAGCTTAAACATGTGTTTTTGTCTCCTGTGCCTAAATTTCAGAGAAACTACCCTTCTAAGTCTGCCTTTGTTCATAGGCAGTCATGCCCTTCCACTAAAGAGCAGCAAATAGGCTCCTCCTGCTAAGGGTGCTCAGTTTTCAGGGACTTCAAAGCCTTCTTTTCCTTACAAACCAGCTGCTGTATGACTATCTGACCCTTCCCAGCCATATTCATCTTTCTCTTCACCTTGCTTTTTCTTTTCCTGTTTGGCTTCAGATCACTCAGGATACTTATTCTGTCATTCATTCGTCATGGGTACTTCATGATGTGGAAATCCTGTCCTTCTTTTATGGGCATTCCTCAGCCTTCTCAGGAACAACTTCCCTTTTTCACCCAGAGGCTTTTCAAAATTGCATGACTCAGGGTACTATTCAGGAGGAGCCTGTGTCCCATTGGGGGAAAGGGTTGTACTGTAGACCATTTCTAATGCCCAGAAAAAAGGGCATTTGGAGACCTAATGTACACCTTCCTCATCTAAACACTTTTTTAAAAGTGCCTTCCTTTCGGATATTGTCCCTTCAGATTCTGTTTCCACTCTTGCTCCCTCAGGCCTATATTGTGTCTCTGGATCTCATTGATTTTTATCTCTGTGTTCCGATCCTTTCTCTTTTCATTAAGTTTTTGTGTTTCTCTGTTGCTGCCTGGCATTTTCAGTTATCTGGTTTGCCCTTTGGCCTTTCTACTGCCCCAAATGTATTCACCAAATGGCTTGCTCCTGTGATTGCACCTTACTGGCTTCAAGGGATATAAATATTTCCTTACTTAGATGAACTATTGATTCAGCCAGCCTCTCCAGAGATCTTTTTTCCAAATCTTCAATTTGCCTTTTCCCTTCTTCAGAGCCTAGGGCTCACTAACTTTCAAAAATTCTTCTCTAACTCTTCCTCAGGATCATGCTTTTCTGGGTTGCAGAATTCAGACAGTGCAAATGTTTGCATCCTTGCCACCTCCAAAGGCCTTGACTCTCATTTCTTTTTTTCACACTCCTCTTCCTCTGGCTTCCATTACTGCCAGGGAGTTTGAGAGCTCTGGCTTTCATGGCAGCTGCTATTCTGACGCTCACTCTGTCCAAGCTTCACATGTGAAAGTTTCAGTGGTTTCTGAAGTCAATTTGGCTTCATCATACTCATCCTCTAAACTTTGTAGTTCCTCTTCTTCCTTGTCTCAGACTGGAACTTCAGTGATGGATTCAGCAGTTGTTTGTGGATCCAGGGATCCCTTTTCATCCCCCTCCTTTCCTTTCAGGAACTGTTCAGAGATGCTTCAGACATGGGATGGAGGGGACATTTGGTTCCCTAAAAGTACAGGGGGTTTTGTGGATTCATCAGCAGAAGGCGCACCTCAGTGTCAAAGGATAATAGGAGGCTACTAGGCTAATGGCCCTGTGGCTGTTACAAGCCTAGTCAAGTTATTCCCTCTTACAATAGTGCTATAAGTAGACCTGGCCCAACACCTGCTGCCCCTAACAAGAAGGGAGGCAGGTGACATGCCAGGGGTGAATTTGAGATTTCCCCATACAATCATCCAGATTTTGGTTGAAAAGGGTCAGGGAAGGGTTCTGCTTTATTTGGATTGGAAGCTTATTCCAAAGTAAGGGTGTCCTCTGGGAGATGAACCTGTCTCTCCAGCATGTTCTGCTAATATTGCTCCTCACATTGAGGATGCTGGTGCAGGTACAGTAGGTACCGTTTGTCTTGTTGATGTGTATCATTTCCATCATGGCGTTATCCGAGGTTGCCCTATATGCTAGGCAGAGTTCACCCCTGAGCAGTCTGTATGACACATAGTGACAAGGATTTCAGTCTATTAGCATAGGTGAGGTGTTGGACACCTTGAATTTTCTTTGTAGGGCACCTCTGAGGTCTCTGCGATTGCTGCGGGTACCTGGCGAGGAACATACCAATGGGTGCACTGTACTCTATAATAGGTCTGATGAGGGAGGAGTACAGGGGGATTATAACCTCTGTTTTTTCTGGAGGCAATGTCCTTATTGATGAGATGGGCAGTTTAGAAAACTTTCTTACCACTGTGAAGACGTGGTGGTCAAAGAAGAAGTTGCTATCAACCTGTGTGCTCAGATCTTTTACCACAGATTGGGGACTGAAGGTGGTGGTGGTAATGTTGTACTTTGCAGGGATGTTTCCCATGGTGAAGGGAATGATCATGCACTCTTAGCATTTAACTTGAGCCAGTGGCTTTGACACCAGTCCATTGGTTTGAAAAAGACTTTTTGGGAGGGTGTCAATGTTGCTAGGGGATTCAGTAATCATGCCCAGTTTACAGTCATCTGCAAACTTTAACCATGTGCCTTTTGTATTGGCCTGTACTTCTCAGACATAGATGCCAAACAATAGGGGCCCCAGCATTAAGCCCTGTGGTACTCCACTGGTTATTGGTCTGAAGGTTGATGAAGATCCCTGATTTAAATGTGTGTGCTCTACTGGTGATCCAGTTTGCTGCTCACATGACTATGTAGTGGTTTACTTGCAATTGGGTAAGTTTATCTATGATACCCAAATGGGGAGTGGTGTCAAAGTCCTATGCTAGTTCTAAGTAGGTGTTATGCAGAGATTTGCCATCTTCAGGGGTTTGGTAACTGTCTCAAAGAAGTCCACCAAATTTAGTAGACGAAACCTACCATTGACAAAGCCAAATTGGGATGGGTCTACTGTATGTAGGTCACCTCTTTCTTTGATGATAAGGTCCATGCTAATTCTCTCCACTACCTTGCATATGAGGGTGGTCAGCCTTATGGATTTGTAGTTCCTGGTGTCAGCAGAGGAACCCCCTTTGTGGAGGGACTGTGGCAGTTTTCCAATCAGTAGGAGCAAATCCAGTGCTTAGAATATGATTCAAGAGGGTACTCAGAGGTGCAGCTAATTCTTGCTTTAAACAACCTGTTCCTTAGTGATTTCTGGGGGGAGGACATGAAGGAGGGATGTTTTATGGTACATTGGGTGGAAACTGGGGGGAGATGTTCTCATTGAATATGGCAACCAGCAGGTTAGCAATATCACCAGGTTTTAGTATATGTTATGCCATTTATGATATGTTCTGTGCAACTCTGGGATTTACCTTTGAGGTTTTGGATGTAGCCAAAGAATGCCTTATGATTATCTTTGGCTAGGGTGGCCAATTTGGAGTCATAATTAGCTTTGGATTTTTATACTAGGTGCCTTATTTGCTTATTTAGGCCAAGGAGGGATTCCTTTAAGTTAAGGGACCATCTCTTATTGCTTTTGAGCAGGAGTTTTTCTCCTTATTATGTAGTCTGTTTATGGCAGATGTCCACCATGCAGGTTTGTTCTTATGTGATGATATTACTTTTATTCTGTTGGGTACAGCTGAGTCAATGCAGCTGTGAAGGTGTTTATAGAAATCCTCGGCATTGGTATACTTGCCGTCAGTAGCAGTAGGTGCTGTGAGTCTAGTAATAGCCTCCTGTAAGTGATTTTAATTTGCTTTGGAAAAGTGTTTTAGTCTAATTTCAGCTGGGGGTGAGTCAGATGTTATTATGACTTCTAGTGTGACTGACCTGTGGTCAGATCTCACTAAAGATAACTGTACACTTGGGGTGGTGCAGTGGTCACTCATGTTCATAAGTTCAAGATCCAGAATGTTTGAACCCCTTGTGGAGATGGTCACCAATTGATCCAGGGCATTAGAGTTCATAAAGTTCAAGAATGTGTGTGCAAGAGCATTGGTACAGGTGTATTTAGACCAGTTTACTGATGGATAGTTAGTCTGCCTGAATTAAGGTGTTGGGTGTTATATTGAGGGACTCCAGGTAGGCATTGTGGGTGTCCTGTTTCATGGAGGGAAACATATAGCTGGTGATAATTTGGAGGGGAGTTTACCTAGACATTGTTGTACTTGGAGTATTTCAAGGGACTCATTTAGCTTTAGCAATCTGGAGGAGTATTTGACTTTAATAAAAATCAATCCTCCATTCTTTGGACTTCTTATTTGCCTTTGATGGTCTTAGCAAGTGAAAAGCATTGTAACCTGGCATGGTTGAGTGCTCTCTGCTGTCTTGAACCAGGTTTGTGTGACAGCATGGACTTAGGCATTCTCCAAGATAAGGGCAGCTTCCAACTAGTTCAGCTTTAGGATAAGACTCCTAGCATTTAGCAGCATGACCTTGACATTCATATTTGAGGAACAATTTATGTTGGAAATGTAATTGTGACATCTGCCTCCCCCATCATGCCTTTTTGTAGGCAGAGCCTTTGCTAGAAGCTGAAAACCTAGGAGTGATACATAGAGACTAGGAGTGATACATGGAGACTATCTCTGACGAAGCATTAAGGTCCATTGACTATATCATCCCAGGCTGACAGGATTGAATCTCCTTGGAATGGCACCAGAAACTAAGCCGATTGTGCAAGTCAATAACCTTTTGCTTGCATTGCGCCATCATCCTAGGTGAGAGCAATATATTGCTTAAGGCTAGGGACATACCTGTTTGGGACACGTAATTGAAGAGCTCAATTGTCTCTATCTTCATATAGTCCAGAGAGGTACATCTCAAGTCATTCACACTAAAATGTACTATGACAGTGTCATAGCAGTACCTGCTGCTGATGGACTTGAGTGCATGTGTGATGTTGTGGATCCTGGCACCAGACAGCTGACAGTGATCTTCCCCTTAGCTAACCTGGTGAGTAGCACACAGTGTCTCATGATAGTCACCTATGGCTAGTGTATTTGGTTTTGTGTTATGCCTTAGGGGCTTACTTGGTGAGACACTGTCATGTGAGTTTTGATACACCCTATGTTTATCTGCGAGTGAGCTATGTGCGTTGTGCTTGTGTTTGCGAGGTCTCCATGCTTTGGGTTGGTTTTCAGAGAGGATCTCTGTATATCTGGGTTTATGTGTTGGTTAAATGCTAGGTGGCTCTTCAGTCCTTTCATCCTCTCCTCTCTCCAGGGAATCTCAAGGTGTTCGCAGACAATACCATAATCATGTGGTATATAAACAAACATGGAGAAATTAGTTCTTATCTTTGCTAGCTGGCACTTCCTGTATGGGGTATTGCCATCAAGTGGCTCTTCAGGCAGTTTATATCCTTGCAGTCAGAACATTGTGGCAGATACCCTGAGCAGATCATTAACTCGGTTCCATGAAAGGATGCCTCCACTTCCACTATCCACCATTGGGGTACTCCTGAAGTGGATCTTTTTGCCTTCCCTCTGAACAGACAATTTCCTCTGTTTTGTGTCAAACTCCCAGGTTCTCTGGTTTGGAAGGTGGGCACCCTATCTTTTTCTTGTAAGGGGATGTTGTTAGATATTATGAATATAAATATGCTGAAAGATAAATTATAGAATAAAAAGTTTGCTTGAATATATGTATAGAGTTTAGCAATGTAAAATGTGCATTCATACTATATGTATAACAGACAGGCTTCTCTTCACAGCATCAAAAAGAAAAGCCTAACAAAGCAATATTGGAAAGCAAGGATTATATGATTTTCTCATGTTTGCAGAACAAATATCTATTAACAGACATCCTTTTTTATAAATTCAGCAATATGTGATGTTTTTCCAGTAGGAACAGCTTATACAGATGTTTCCTTTCAGAATGGCATCCTCACATCAGCAAAAGTGCTTACATCACAAAAGGACAATAGAAAAGTCTAAAAACAGACATTATGTGACTTCCCATAGAAGGCCAGAAAAATATACTGAGGAAATAACAACCTCTTGTGTGCGTGACTAGCTCTGTATTTAGCTATTGTAGTAATTCAGTTATGTGAGAGAAGGACAGAGAGAAGGACAGAGAGGTATTTTGTAGAAGTCATCATTCATATCTGTAATGAAGGAAAACTTTGTAAATATATGCTACAAATCTGACAGACTACGTGTGGTTTGTTATAAAATAAGTTATCTGTAACTGTGCTTATAGCTGCAAAATATATTTCTTTATCAGTGTGCAATTTGAAAGGCTTGACAGATGGAGTCATGATGTGTCTCTGATTCAGCAGTAAACAGCACAGCAAGACTGTGTGTCTTAAGAAGACTTCAAATCCCACAGTAAGCAAGCAAGCAAGCAGAAGTAAGCAGAGAGCAGCTCAATATAATTTTTCAATGGTGATCCTTTGACAACGTTCCAAGCCTGTATCCAAAAACAGGGGGAGTGAATGGGTAATGTCACTCCTGTAAAAGCACATTAACATGTATGTGAGTACTTCAGATTTCTACAGTTTTCAACAGTTTGTAGCAATACAGTTTAATAGACGTCTAAATCCGGTGAGACTGCATTGCAGGAAGGTGGAGCAGTTCCATAAATTCTCCAGAAAAGGTACAAGACGAAGTTGTAAGACTGAATCTGCCAGTTTTGCTGTACCAACTTCACAAGTAACTACAGAAACTTTTCAACCATCTACAGTAAAGCAGCTTGGCCATCTGCCTGTCTGTTGACTGGTAAGAAAATTATTTTGTGTTACATACAGTATGAATGCCATAGAGGTAATAATAATAACAGAATAAATGTATATACAGCATATTAGCAAATGTAAAACCTTATTAGGGCAAGTTAATAGTAAGGCATTATGCAAATGGATTGCAATTTGATAGTAAGGCATTATGCAAATGGATTATATTTGACTGGTATCTGAAATAAAATTATGTGTGGTATAAAAATGTTTATTGTGTGTACAATGTCATAAAAATACAGTGCATGACATTATCCAAAGGTTAGACTGTACAGACAAAAATTGTAAAGGTAAAGAACCAAGAAAAGTTAATATGTTGACATTATATTCAAATGTTAGACAGTTATGTTCTGTCACCAGATGCAAAAGGTTTATTTCAGAGTTGCAACAACAGTCAAATCAGTTACTGATAGAAACTCTAGTACATTTTGTTACAAAGAAATGTAATAAACTTCTAAAAGACAGACACAATGAGTTCAGGAAACTTAGACAAGTTATACACACATCTTTTCAAAAGGGCATAGGAGTTTCAAATTCAGCAGAACAGCTTACTAAAAAATGTCAGAAAGACCATACAATATTACAGGAAACTATTCAACAGCAGTTGCAGGATAAAGGAAATAAATTAGCTGAACTGACAAAGACTAAAAATTTCCTGCATACACAGCTAATCTGTGCAAAAGAAATATATTTTATAATATGTTTATGTTTTGAAAATGGTTAAAATTACATGGTAGGATGGTATGATCTGATGTCTGGACAAATCATTTTTAAATGTTTTACTTTCATTCAGTTAAAGCAAGACATCTATCAGTACTACAGTAAAGTGAAGCATATGAATGCCATTCTTAGCATAGTCAAAAGGTAAACAAAACAGTTATAGTGCATAAAATTAAATGAAAATAGTTAATAAGAATAAAAATTTAAAGTCACAAGACATGACATGCTTATATAAAGATATACATATACAAGACAGACATGCATGTGTGTTCTTTTCATCTAGAGTACATCTGTTACAATACACAAGAATAACAGACAGACAACAGCAAATATAAATAATATAAATATAAATGTGTTGGTTAAACTAATATCTATAGTAACACCAAACAGTTAAAGTTCTGAATTTTATAAAGAAAATCACAGATGGTATTATTCAAACAGTTTTTGTAAAATTAATGGCAGGACAGTTAAATAGTTAAATAGATAAATAATAAAAAATATTGAAATCCATGTAAGGTTATTGTAAAATAATGTCTATTTATGTTGTATAAATGCATAGTTATGCAAATCACAATCACATTAAAGGAAAAATGCCAAAATAATTAACTATAGTTTACAGAATATAAAATGTGAGCTCAGACCTTCCTAGACTGAATGAATAGTTACAGGAAATGCTGGAAAGATAAGATAAACAACAAGACTGATTGCCAGATAAGTAGCTTGAGTTTTTCTAAAGCATCATTGTTATTAAAACATAATTGTTAAAATGTTTACAGGCAACACTATTTAGTAATTGTCATAAAATGCCACAATTGTGCATAGATGTCACTGATAATCTGTTTGCAAGGAAATGTTAAAAGAGAAGAAAAAACTCAGTTGCATCAAGTACAGCCAGCAAATGGGCTATAGTATATATATACAGTTCAAATCAATTGTGCAGGAGGGTGTAAATACCTACTAGAGGTAATATACAGTGAAAGCTTTATTTAGTAACCTAATAAAATAAATGTATAACCAAAGTGTTGGGCTGACATAAATTCTATTCTCACAGCACAGGGCAGGTAAACAGTGCTGAAGTACTACAGGGGGAGGGGTACTTTCTCAGTTTTACACTGACTGTATAAGAGGGAGGGGCACTTTCTCAGTTTTACACTGACTGTATAAGCAGTACTGCACAAGGGTCTGAAATAACGCTACAGAAAAAATAAACAACAAGGGTCTGAAATAAAGCTACAGGAAGAAATATCTCATTCCTTCTTGACAATACTCTTTTATGGGGAGGGAAAAACAGGTATTAGTGTATTAGAAATACTGGTAAACTGGATTAAACCTGACAGGATAAGATATTTTACAAGTTGTTAATAGCTATCATAATGGTTATTATTGTATTGTTTAGCATTAAATTGTATTTACAACCTGTTAAACTATAAAGCTATACAAGAGATGGTTTAAAAAAACAAGAGATGGCTTAACATTGATTACAGCTATACAAAAGAGAGTAAAGATATGTAAAAAAAATTGAACAAGATTGGTCACTATTTTTAATATGTTTTTGGCAAAACAATGTTGGTATAAAAAAGCATCAATGTTTTTAATTGCTGAGTATGTAGTTTAAAATAACAGGACATATGCATTTGGTGGCAATTCCACTAGATATTTCTAAAGAGACAAACATTTTCCAAGATTGTGCTTAATATTAATATTATTAAATTTGTAAGATTAGACTAAATGTACTTTACAGTCTTTGTATGTACAAATGTAGAAAATTTCAGTACAAATGATAGTCTTTGTATGTACAAATGCAGAAGAATTCAGTACAAATGAAATTAATGTCTAGTAATGAATATGTGTGAAAAAAAACATATTTAAAGAAAACAATGGGTCCAAGGTACCTAGTAAATTGAAATGCATAAATAGCAAACAGTCTGTGTATCTAAGCCCAGTTCAGTATTTTACCAAGATGTTATTGAGCAGTTCAGAGACATGAACACAATGTGATGGTTAAAATGACATTAAAACTGTATATTTTAGCAGTGTATAAATGCTTGCAGTAGCACATAGTTATTGTCTCTTATAGTTAATTCAACAGTTGCAAAGAGTTAATGAAACAATTCTAAGTCATAAATTAAATTATGTGATTGCAAAATAATAAATTAATCAAGTAAAATTAAAACAGACAGCTCATAACTGATAAAATATTTTCACAGAATGGTCTGCAAAAGAAAAAGTTGTTAAATACATTCAGTTTTGGTAGTAATACTTTAATATCATTGTATTAACTATATAAAATTGCATTTTGACTTGTATCAAAAAAGACTAAAGGTTTTATATAAAAATAATGTGTTTTTTATATGGAATGTTTTGAGTATGTTTAAAAACAGAGGGAATTGTTAGATATTATGAATATAAATATGCTGAAAGATAAATTATAGAATAAAAAGTTTGCTTGAATATATGTATAGAGTTTAGCAATGTAAAATGTGCATTCATACTATATGTATAACAGACAGGCTTCTCTTCACAGCATCAAAAAGAAAAGCCTAACAAAGCAATATTGGAAAGCAAGGATTATATGATTTTCTCATGTTTGCAGAACAAATATTTATTAACAGACATCCTTTTTTATAAATTCAGCAATACGTGATGTTTTTCCAGTAGGAACAGCTTATACAGATGTTTCCTTTCAGAATGGCATCCTCACATCAGCAAAAGTGCTTACATCACAAAAGGACAATAGAAAAGTCTAAAACAGACATTATGTGACTTCCCATAGAAGGCCAGAAAAATATACTGAGGAAATAACAACCTCTTGTGTGCGTGACTAGCTCTGTATTTAGCTATTGTAGTAATTCAGTTATGTGAGAGAAGGACAGAGAGAAGGACAGAGAGAGGTATTTTGTAGAAGTCATCATTCATATCTGTAATGAAGGAAAACTTTGTAAATATATGCTACAAATCTGACAGACTACGTGTGGTTTGTTATAAAATAAGTTATCTGTAACTGTGCTTATAGCTGCAAAATATATTTCTTTATCAGTGTGCAATTTGAAAGGCTTGACAGATGGAGTCATGATGTGTCTCTGATTCAGCAGTAAACAGCATAGCAAGACTGTGTGTCTTAAGAAGACCTCAAATCCCACAGTAAGCAAGCAAGCAAGCAGAAGTAAGCAGAGAGCAGCTCAATATAATTTTTATAGGTTCATAGGTTCATAGGTTCATAGGTTTATACTAGGCTATCTGCCCTAAGGCATTTATAAGCCTAGCCCAAATTATTGTGGCTTACACCACCCCTTATATGAAAAAATACTGTGCCCATTAGTTTGTTGTGCCTCTGTCCAGCAGTGACCCAGAGATGATTCCCGGGGTAAACCTACGATCTCCCATCCACAGGTCTAGATTTCTCTTGAACAGAGTCAGCGAGGTGCTCTGCCTCACATGGACCGGGATTTTATTCCACAGCATAGGGAGTCTCTGAGTGATAAATCTATCCCTCCAGCACGTCCTATTTATATCCGTGCTAAGGTTTAAGTCGCTTGCTCTAGTGGTTTTGGTGGATTTGGATTTTGAGGTGGAGCATGTCCATTAATTCCGGGTTGGACATGGCCTTGTATGTCAGGCACATGTCACCTCTGAGCAGACGGTATGCGACTGAATAGAGCTGGAGTTTCTTCAATCTGGCAGCATATGACAGATTTTGGTGTCCTTTATCCTTTTGGTGAGGAACTTTTGGGGTCTCTCCAATTGCTGCAGATGTCGGGTGAGATACATCCCGAATGGGGCATTGTACTCGATCATTGGTCTGATAAGTGAAGAGTACAGGGGAACAATGACCTCACTAGATCTGGAT
The DNA here is from genome assembly GCF_019279795.1 of Protopterus annectens. Classification (NCBI taxonomy): domain Eukaryota; kingdom Metazoa; phylum Chordata; order Ceratodontiformes; family Protopteridae; genus Protopterus; species Protopterus annectens. The sequence goes on from NC_056740.1 coordinate 458,670,051, forward strand.
GTGAATCCTTCATGATCAGGTGGGCAATGTAGAAGGTCTTTCTAACCACTTTAGCAATGTGAGTGTCAAAAGAAAGGCCACTGTCAACCTGGGTCCCCAGGTCCCTGATAACCTCTTCTGTGCTTAGTGGATTGCCACCTATATGGTAGCTTGGGGTTACCTTGTTTTTCCCGAAGGGTATGACTATACATTTTTTGGCGTTTAACTTCAGGCCATGGCTCTGGCACCAGCTATCTGTTTCCGTGAGTCCCTTCTGAAGGATATCAGTGTCCGATGCACTTTCCACTATGGCGCCCAGTTTGCAGTCATCTGCAAACTTTGTCAGCCAAAGTCCTCCCATGTTGGCTTGTACTTCTGAGAAGTAGATGCCAAACAATAGGGGGCCAAGGACCGAGCCCTGTGGGACACCACTTGTGACCGGCTTGGAGTCTGACACAGCGCCAGCAACTCAAACCCTGTGGGTCCTGTCCTTAAGCCAGTTTGCAACCCATCTTGTGACATATGGGTTTACATTTAAGCTGGTAAGTTTTTCTACAATACCCGAGTGGGGTATTGTGTCGAAAGCCTTTGCAAGGTCAAGGTAGGCTGTATGGACTGCCTTTCCCTCATCAATGGCCTTGGTGACTATTTCGAAGAAGTCGACCAAGTTCAAAAGGCATGATCTTCCCTTGACAAAGCCAAACTGGGTCGGGTCCAATGTCTGCAAGTCCCCTATATCTTTGTTTATGAGCTCCATTATGATCCTCTCCATAGCTTTGCAGACTAGACTTGTTAAGCTTATGGGGCGGTAATTACCAGGGTCCGTAGAGGCGCCACCTTTGTGGAGTGGGACCACAGTTGCCGTACGCCACTCCTTGGGCACGTATCCTGTGGTAAGGGTGAGATTAAACAGCTGCCTTATGTGCGGGTTTAATTCCTCATTTAGCTCGTGTAGCACACAGCCGGGGACACCATCCGGTCCCATTGATGCTGTGTTTTTAGCTTTAGAGAGAGCAGCTTTCACCTGCGCATTTGAGATGTCCGGGAGGCTACACTCGGCTGGGATAGTTATCTCTCCCTTACGGGGGGTGAAGTTTGCACTGAACCTGTCTGCCAGTATGTTGGCAATGTCTGTGGGTTCAGTGATTTTTGTATAATTTTGGAATAATTCTGAGCATATCTGTGAGTTTCCACCCAGGTTCCTAACATAGCTGAAAAAGGCCTTATGATTGTCCTTTGAATCCATGGCAATTTTTCTCTCAAAATTGGCCTTAGTTGATTTTATGAGTGCTCGTATTTTTTTACTAATAATGATCAGGGGTGACTTCCCTTTTATGGATTTTGTTCTATCATGTAATAGCTTTCTCCTCTTATTGTAAAGTTTGTTAATGGCTGGGGTCCACCAGACTGGACGTTTGCCCTTTGTGGAAAGAGTCTTGGTTTTATTTGGGATTGCCTGATCCATGCAGTCCTGGAGGTGTTCATAGAAGGCATTTGTAAGGGCTTCAAGAGCTTGGGTTGTGGTTTCCTCTGACTCAGGGGCCTTGAAGGATACCACACCAGTCTTGAGTAGTGTGAAGTTTGCTTTAGAGAAGTTCTTCACTATGGTCTTTTTGTTTGGGGTGGGGGATGTGGATTTCCAGTGAGATTAGTTTATGATCAGATCTCACCAATGAGGGATATACTTCGGTGTGGAGCATTTTGTCCCCATGTTTGTGACAATGAGATCTAGTATATTTTCTCCTCTCGTGGGAACAGTGACTAGCTGTTCCATGGCATTTGAATTTATGAACTCCAGGAACCGTTGGGCTAGAAAGTTAGGGCTTGAGTAATGTTCCCAGTCTATATTCGGGTAGTTGAAGTCACCCAATATGATGGTGTTTGGAGATACATTTATACCCTCCAGTGTCTTCAGGAAGGCTGTGTGGGGTTCCTGAGTTTGAGAGGGTGGCCTGTAGCATGCTACAATTTGTAGAGCAGTTTTGCCTATTGTTAGTTGCACCTGGATTGTTTCCGAAGCTTCATGCGTTGCCACCAACCTGGAGGTGTGAGTATCCTTTATGAATATGGATACACCCCCTCCTTTTGTGGAGTGGTCCGGGTTTTGGGGCCGGAACGCATGATATGAGGTAAAACCTAATAGTGCCGGGGTGCTCTCAGGAGCCTTGAACCAGGTTTCAGTTACAGCACAGACATCGATGTTCTCCATACTGAGAAGGGCCTCGAGTGCGTGCATTTTGAGATTTAGACTTCTGGCATTGAGCAGCATTACCCTCAATTTCTTCCCATTTTTGTTTTCTAGGGTGGTAGGTTTAGAATTTGAGCCTTGCCTAAAAAAGGCACATTTTCAGATGTTTCTTTATGCATTCAATCCCCTTCCTCTCATTCCAAAAATCCTGTTGGAGATTTAACAGGGTGCCCCCAAAATCTTGTTGGAGATTTAACAGGGTGCCCCCAAAATCTTGTGGGTGACTTCCTTTTGGCTGCAACAGCAGTGGTTACCTCTACTTCTGCATCTAGCCAGGGGCAATCTTCACAAGTTACCTCACAGACAAGGGCGCCCGCAGGCAGGTGCAAGGGGGTGCACTTGCACCCCCCTGGAATCGGCTGACTATTATAATTTAAAAAAAAAGTTTTTTTTTTTTTTTTGGACGTTTTTCTTTAAGAAGAAAGAAGTCCGTGCTGACATCATGTGTTCTTCTTTAAGAAGAACGGTCGCGGGCGTGTTGACATCATCGCGCGCATATTTTCGAGTTTTGCAAGCGGGAACTTGCATGGATGGATGGTTTTGGGGTTTGTTTGCAAGCGGAAAATGGGACCACGAGCGGGAACTGAAACGGACGGATTCGCAAGCGGGAGAAAGCGAGCAGAAGATGGGACACTTTCAGAGTAAGTATGTATGTGTGTGTCGCACTGTTTCAGTTTGTTGAGCTGAGTGGGTTGTATGTTGGTAAAGATGGGTGCTAAGGATTGTGAAGAAGTTCTAAGATTAAAATTGGAATGAAGGTGCTAATTTGCTTGTTTAGCTGTTGTCTTTCTCAACCATAGTCCGAGAAGTTTTGATTCTTAAGTAGTATTGATGTCATCCTTTGGCATTTTTTATTGTTTTATTCTATGTCAAGTCTGGTTATTTTCCCCAAGAGGCTACCAGCAGTTGTGAGACTTTCATCATTAGAGTAGGCTCTGTTGGAGCTAAGGCCTGCATGAAAGTAGTGCGGTTAGGTCTTTATTGCACATTCAAGCAGATAGTCAGCTGAAAACTTTTGTATCTCTGAACCAGCTTTCTTCAAATTTCTCTTTAAGCAAATGAGTATAGGAGAAAATGACCCTAAATAAAATACAGCATGCTTTTGGAATGATTTTAATCATGAGCTAGATACTCTGTCATCATCTCCAGCTACAGAGGGACTGCAGCTGTGGTAATTCAGTTTTGTATAGGAAGTTCAGTTGGCAGAGGAGCTGACTAAGCAATGAGTGACTGCCAAATGTAAGCTTGTCATTTTAAGGAGGGTGCAAAACATCTAGGCCTGCTTCAAGATACCACCGTGCAGCAGATGACTGGGGTTGTAGCAGAAATAGCCTGGTAGATGATACCTGTAGGCCTTCCAGGTATTGTGCAATACTACAGCTTTGGTTTGGCATTTGGAAGCACATGATTATCATGCAGCTTTGCAGGCCGTGCCTCAGCAGGGAATTCACTGGCCACTACAAGGAGCAGTTAGGGCATATAAACACCTCAACCAGCCCATACACAACCTATTTCTGAAGGTAGGGTGGGGAAGGTAAGTATTCATGGGGAGGCAAACAGATCTAGGTGATCAGCTGGAGTGGCAGAAGGCGAAATATTATGTAGATAGTTGTGCACAATGAATACTGCTGCACAGAAAGTATTTGGGTATGTTCAGCTTTATTTTTTTTAAACTGGAACATGTTTATTTCTTTATTCATAAATTATTTACAGTATTCTTAAATTATTTACAGTACACAGTTAGAAACTACAGTTTTTAAAACATGGTGAAGGCACTCAGTACAAGAGAAAATATGGGCGAGAGACAAATCATAGAAAAGCTATGAAGTATAGAATAACAGTTACAAACCACTTGGGCAGTCAAATTTTAATGTGCACAATTCTAAGAAATATGTTTTCTAATGAGGCTAACGGAGAAGAGAAGAGGAGAAATAAAGGCCTTAGTGCAGCAGCAGAAAGAATGCTAATGATAGGAAGAGAACTCAGACTCTTCATCTAGCTTAGCATTATATTAGATATAAATATATCAAAGCCAATGTTTGGGGTTGAGCCAGCAGTCAGTACGCATGTTCCTTCACTAAGCAGTTACCTTAGAAAATTCTGTGATTAAGGCTGACATTTATTTCCTTGTTGAATGTAGAACTGAATTGCACAATCACTGTGTGTTGGACATGTTTGATTTTGAAGTCAGGTCACCTTTCCCAACCCTAGAGATGTAACATGTTTTCATTTTCCTGTAACTAGTTTGAGTGATCCTTGCGAGTACCTGGCACGGTTTGTCCTTTGTGAGCTGTATTAAAAATGGAGCTTTTTGGTCAGGAGATTTTCCCCTGACCAAATCTTAGTTAGCATGGTCTACAAGTCCAGAATGAAAAGCTTTAAGTGTTGGTCAGCTTCAAAAAATATGTTCACAACTATTCAAAGCAAGTTTCCATACTTCCAAAGCACACCAACAGAAGCAGGCACTCACATACACAGACATAGACATGTACGTGCAAGTACACACGCACACACACACACATTTTAGCCAACCTGGTAGACATATAGAAAAATCTGTGGAAACATAACCAGGTGGGAGCTAGTATTTGTAATGCAGTATGGGGGGGGTGCATATAGTAAATGAGTGGATCGGCTAAATGCGGCTGGGATTAGGCGACATTTTCTATCACTTGACAAAGCCGAACTGGGTAGGATCTAGTGTCTGTATGTCCCCAATGTCTTTGTTTATGAGCTCCATGATGATCCTCTCCATAGCCTTGCAGACTAAGCTAGTCAGGCTTATGGGGCGATAGTTTCCAGGGTCCGTAGAGGCTCCACCTTTGTGGAGTGGGACCACTGTTGCTGTACACCATTCTGTGGGCATATATCCTGTAGTGAGGCTGAGACTGTATAGCTTTTTTATTTGAGGGATTAGTTCCTCTTGGAGTTCATGTAGGACACAACCTGGGATGTCATCTGGTCCCATGGAAGCAGTTTTTTTTGCTTTGGAGAGGGCAGCCTTCACCTGAGCATCAGAGATGTTTGGGAGACAGCCCTCTGCTGGGATAGATACTTGCTCTTTTGGGGAGGGGTGGAGAAGTTTGCACTGAACCTGTCTGCCAGGATATTGGCGATGTCTGTGGGTTCAGTGTATTTTTTGTCATTTAGAATCAACTCAGAACAAGTCTGGGAGTTGCATCCCAGGTTCCTAACATAACTGAAAAAAGCCTTATGATTGTCTTTGGTGTCCTGTGCAATTTTTCTCTCGAAGCTGGCCTTGGAGGATTTTATGAGGGATTGTAATTTTTTGCTAGTACTGATCAGAGATGCCTTCCCTATTAGGGATTTTGCTCTATCATATAGTAGCTTCCTCCTTCTGTTGTACAGTTTATTTATAGCAGGGGTCCACCAGACTGGATGCCTGCCTTTGGATGATTGGGTCTTGGTTTTGTTTGGGATAGCATGATCCATGCATTCCTGGAGATGTCCGTAGAATGCATTTATATAGGATTCTGCAGTTTGGGCCCTAGTTTCCACTGGCCCTGGGGCCTTGAAGGATTCCACTTTGGTTTTGAGAAGTGAGAAGTTCGCTTTTGAGAAGTTTTTCACTGTGGTTTTCTGGGCTGGGGGTGGGTTCGGGATGTGGTCATCCAGTGAAATTAATTTATGGTCTGATCTTACCAATGAGGGATATACTTCTGGTGTGGAGCATAGATTCCCCATGTTGGTAATGATCAGGTCTAGTATGTTGTCCCCTCTTGTGGGAGTGGTGACTTGTTGTTCCATAGCATTTGAGTTTATAATTTCCGGGAACCTTTGGGCTAAGGTGCTGGGGCTTGAGTAGTGCTCCCAGTCAATGTTTGGGTAGTTGAAGTCACCCAATATAATGGTGTTCGGAGAGATCTTCATGTTCTCCAATGTTTTCAGGAAAGCCGAGTGGAATGCCTGACTGAGAGGGTGGTCTGTAGGATGCTATAAACTGAAAAGTAGTCTTGCCCACTGTTAGTTGCACATGGATGGTCTCTGATACTTCCTGCAATGCCACTAACCTGGAGGTGTGGATATCCTTGATAAATATGGAAACTCCCCCTCCTTTTGTGGTTCGGTCCGGGTTTTGGGGCCGAAAAGCATGATATGAGGTATAGCCTGGTAGTGCTGGGGTGCTCTCTGGAGCCTTGAACCAGGTTTCTGTCACTGCACAGATATCAGTGTTCTCCATACTGAGGAGAGCTTCGAGTGCGTGCATCTTGAGGTTAAGACTTCTGGCATTTAGCAGCATTACCCTTAGTTTCTTGTTCCTTGTGCTGTCTATGGGGTGGGTTTGACTTTTGAGCCTTGCCTAAAAAAGGCACTATGGGGGTGGCAAGAGCCTTTGCCAATATCCGAAAGCCCAGTGGTGGCAGGTGCAAGCCGTCCCTAGCGAAGCAACGTTGGCTTGTCGAGCATGTCATCCCAGGCTGACTGACACTGGATCCCCTTTGAATGACACCAAAATTTTAGCCAATTGTTAAAATCGATCATTTTGTCTTTGCACTGTGGCATCATTCTAGGTGAGAGTAAGATGCTGCTCAAGGTCAGGGTCATACCAGCCTGGGCTACATGATCATAGAGCTCCTCTGTCTCTTTTCATGTAGTCCAGGGAGGTACGCCTCAGGTCATTCACACCAGCATGTACAATGACTGAGTCATATTTGTATTTGCTTTGGAGTGACCTGAGTGCTTGCGTTATGTGGTGGATCCTAGCACCCGACAGGCAGCTCACTGTGACCTTCTCTTTATTCAGCCTGGTGAGCGGGATGTCAGTGTGTCTGACAATAGTCACCTATTACAAGAGTATCAGGTGTGTTATTCAGCCTTATGGGCTGTGGCTGCTTGGCACACTGACTTTGTGGGCTATGTGTTGTGCATGTTTTGTTTTGAGGTAGCGTTTGCTTGGATGTCTGCTTTGGAGGTGTCTGTTGCTTAGGTAGATTTTTATTTAGAGCCTCAGAGTATGTTTTTGTGTATTTATGTGTTTGGTTCATTGATGTGTTGGGACTATGTGATACTGGAGAAACTCAGACAGCCTGGTTGAACTATACCTCTCAGTTGTCCATATCTTTGCAGAATGAATAGATATTTGCTTCTTATTTTTTGGTTTGTTCCTCATACAATGAAGTCACTAAATGACAGACATTTGAGTTTCAGACGTCATAACCTTCAGAAAAATGCATGCTAATGCAAGACCTGTTGTTCTATCAACTGTCAAGTTTATACAAGAGCAATTTTTAGTAGTGTTTGTATGTTCCCCCAATATATTTAGCCTTGTCCAGATTTCCTGCATTAAGAGGTTGAGAGGTATGTGCAAATCGCTTTGTAGAATTAGGAATATCCAAACCTCTCCATTGTCCCCAATTTTGGCTCACAATGTTGCTCTCCCCTAATAATCCTTCCTTAAAATGGCAATTTTGGAAGAAAATGTGATTGAAGTCTCCTAGAATAATGGTGTTGGCCTAATGCATAGGGACACCATATTAGTTAGGTAGGAGATATGGACTGATGGGGTACATAGAGGGGACCTATAGTTAGGTATGACACAGTAGGGAGTTTTGTTAATGCTAAGCTGGATGCAGAGGAATTCCACGTCATTATCTCACATAGCAAGTCTGGAGATGAAATGTTGTTTAAGAATATGTAGACACCATCACCTTTTCATCTCGGGTGATAGGCCTGAACTTGTGGCAGGTAGCAGTGCTTGTAAGGAGTGTACTTTTTAGCTTGGGCTCTGAAAAGGAAATTGGTTATTTTCTAATTCATGTAGCTATAAAAATTCAGTATAAAAACTGTAAGTTTCTGAATGCAAACACACTAGTTAAGCAGCATCATGGTAGGGAGTACTTCAGTACAGAGAGATTCAACTATATACATAGCCATGAGTTCCCTTATACCTTTCTGTCAAAAGCAAATGCACACCATGTTCACAGAGTTTACAGTTGTTGTAACTTTGAAAAAATCAATCTGTTTATGTATTTCTTGCACTAAAGTTGAGGTGTGTGTGTGACAGAGAGAAATGCCCTAGTTAGCTCTAACAGGTGGAATTTGTGCAACTGTTTTGTTTAGCAAATGGTATCATTATTGTGGTATAGAATTTTAAAGCAGTGTTAGCACAGCAGGTAGCATACATGCATCTTGATGCAAAGGGCTGTAGGTTCTATTCATACAGCATGTACATTTGTATTTTAAGGGGGTATGGTACTGCAGTTCTTAGTATGTCCTCCTTTGGATGAGACTCCTAATAACTATGAATCTGCTTTTCAGCCTGCCACCCATTCCCTATTGCAATATATCAACTTACCATTTATTTTAATGTAGCACATGCAATTTATTCTTCAAGAGCAACAGGCACTGAATTTGTAAATGAAACACGGAAATATAACGTTTTTTTCTAGCAACAACCTCTTCATTGGTTTAAGATCTCTTTAATGTGGAATTATTCAGATGACTTTTACTTCTGCAGAGATTCTGCATACTGATTGATATTGGTGGATTTTATGACAGAAGTTTGAGTGTTCCTTTATGGTTGAAATGTTCTGAATTGGGCAGGCTGTCATTATTGGTTCATATGATTTGTTTTATTACTTAAAGGAAAGATGCTCAGAACTATAAATTTAAAACACGCTCTAACAAGTGCTGTGTTATACAAGGGATATAATTCAATTATTATGTAGTATAATAGTCAGGAAGGTGAATCAAAGAACTCTTGCATGTTTCTAAAATGTGTGCAAGGAGCCTATGATTTGGAAACGGGCCAAAGGTAAACTTACCCTGCCACTGGCCAGATGCATGTTCGTGAAATGTGGGTTTCGATGCTGTTTCATTGAATGTGGGTTTCAAAGGTAGAGAAGTTTTAATGCTAAGTCTGTTTTCATTGTAAGACTATTGCTTTGTTTAGGTTTAGTAAATGTCTGTCAGTGTTTGTGCTATAAAATTTGAAATAAAAGTTGTAAATGAAATCCAGATATCTGCAGTCATTGTAGAAGTAAAGCATAAAACAAGTATGCACACAGATTTGAACAATTTCTATAAAATGGGGAGAAATAGCCAAGTAATGGGACACTGGAATGGCTGTGTGGGTGGGTGGGGGGATGAGTGGGCGGGGCAGCATAGGGGGTGGGGCAGTGTGGGCGGGGCTTGGGTTTGCACCCCCCCTGCAAAAAATCCTGCGGGCTGCCTTGCTCACAGAGTGGATCTAATCACAGAAGACAAGGGATTTCTCATCCATCCTCACCTGCCCACACTTTATGACACTGTGGGTGATAGGATTTTGACACCTTTTGTCTGAGGACATGCTGCAAATCTTGCAGTAGGCTAGGAAACATACTACTAGGAAATCCTACTATTCTAAATGGAAGAGGTTTTCCGTTTGGTGTCTGTCTTGTAACCTGGAGCCACGTACTGTGGATGTTCCTTTGTTTCCATCTTATTTGTGTGAGTTGCTCAATGCTAGCTTGGCTTATTCTCCTATTAAAGCCCACTTATCAGTTATCTCTGCTTGTCTGCCTTTATCTTCTCCTTAGTTTCTAGATTTGAGGTGAAACAATTTCTTAAAGGTGTCATTAATATTACAGCTCCAAAGAAAGCCTGTTCCTCCTCCCTGGGATCATTTTGTTTTGGAGAAGTTGACTCCGGCTCCTTTTGAGCCTGCTGCTTCAGCTCCCTTGCAGCATTGTTCTTGGAAGATTGTTCTTTTGTTAGCTGTTACTTATGACAGATGTCTGATTTACAGGCCCTTATGGCTTGTCCTCCTTTTTTGATCTTTCATGAGAACAGAGTGTCCTTGCACACTAACCCTTCTTTTGTGCCTAAGGTGGTTAATGAGCTATCACTTAACCACTCTATTACTCTGCATACTCCCCTCCCCCCCTGCAAGCTGACAGTGAGAGGGTTCCAAGTACTTTGGGCATGCATAGGCAACTTAGGGTTTATTTAGATAAGATTAAGGCTAATAGAAAATCTGATCAGTTATTTTTTCTTTTCGTCCAAAATCTTTGGGACTTGTGTGCATACGGTTACCAAGCATTAAAAGTTGGATGTTATCTATAGATCTAGGGCTGGTTTGGCTAGTTGCAGTTTTCAGGGCTTCTTGGGGAACTCTTCTGACCCCCCCCCAAGTTTCCTCTTGAGCTTTGGCACTCTCCCATATGTTAGAATACTGCCACAGTGAATGTAAGGACATAGTACAGTTGTGTAAGATCTTGTCATAACAGTAGATGTCCTCGCCTTCACTGCTGCAGTATTTGCTCCCTCCCTCCATTCCCTTGTCTTTTGCCTTCCTGGATATACAGATCACCTTCTGGGTTTATTGGACTGGTGTTCCTACTGGGGTTATCAGTTCTGTTTTTGGTAGGACTGAACATCATTTGGGTAATGTTTGCCGTACCTTTAAAGAAGCAGGAGTCTTTGGTATGCTGGCCAGACATCGGCCTTCCATGCCAGGGAATATCATAAGTTAGAATACTGCAGCAGTGAAGGCAAGGATATCTACTATTATGGTAAGATTTTACAAGACTGTACTTTGTTGAGAGGCGTGAGTGCATGCCTGACTTTGTGGATCCTGGCAACTGACAGGCAGCTGACCGTGACTTTCTCCTTGTACAGCCTGATGAGAGGGATCTCTGTATGTCTCACTATAGATTTGTTTATTATCAATACATTGGTTTTGAGGTGTTGACTGACTGTTGACTGGTGTTGTTTGAGGTGTTTGACTGAACATTGGTTTTGTGCTAAAGATTGTATGTTTTGTTTTGGAAGGGTTTTATAGATCCAGGCTTGTTGTCGACATGGGATTGAAGGTGGTGTTTAAGGATGAGTCATTGCAGTGCAACTGTACCAAGTTATTGGGGTGCATCAATATTAGAAGCTGATGTTTGTTGGTAAAGATAGAGAAAGGTAGAGGTGCTGGGACTGATCCCTAAGGAAGGCCTTTGATTAAGGGGTGTTTAGAAGAGGAGGTGCAAGATTTACTAGAAAAGTATCTGTCCGAGAAGTACTTGTGGAAACATAGGGCTACTTTTTGAGTAATTCTTGCATATGGGTTATGAGAATGGAATGGACTTTCAGATAAAAAGCTTCAGTTAGTTCAATAAAGATATTCCCTGTAAACATGTCTTTCTCCATATTAAGGCACATTGCATCATTTAGTGAGCAGGTTACAGTCATTCTAGTACTTTCAGATAAAACATTTGCGAGATAGGTGTTTACATGAGAGGATAGTGTATGTGGCAAATAGGTACAAGGGTGACGTAAAAGGATAAGGGCAGAAGGGGTGAAGCACCTGCAGGAGTGTCAGCCCACAGAGCCTCAGACACTTCCACTGCTAGATGGTGGGGCAGTGGAGGACCCTGATGTTAAGGGGGTAGGGGGTCTGTGTTGGTAGAGTAGTCCACACCAGTTTAGAGATTTCTTCCATAAGCTGCAGCAAAGCTTTGACTGGATTTTGAGCAACTACCTCTTCCAGAATGTCCTTAACCAAACTCTGAAGCCTCCATTGAATTTTCAAAGACCTACTACTTTCAGGCTACCACATGCGGGGGTGCCTACAGGACCAATATCACTGCCCTGACATTGAGAGGACATCCCCAGACAATCAGAGAGTGAGTGATCCATAACCTGGGAATTACATGCCTGGGTCACTGCAAGGGATTTTGTAGCTGGAGAAAATTAGTATAAATGTGAGAAAATTAAAATAAGGACAAAACAATGCATAAATAAAATAAAAACAATGAAAAAAAAGGAGTGGGGGACAGACAAAAGAAAAAATACACTCAAGACAATCACACACAAAGTTGCATAGTATTATATTTCTTACTTTAAAATATTTATAAATCTTTTAATGTTTTACTTTATTGAAGTAAAATAGAATATGTAGAGTCTTTTTATTCATATTTTTATTTCAAAGGGTAGGGGATGTGCTTATGCAAACGGGATGATGGGGAGTGTTTATACACATGCTGGGATGAAATGTTATGGGAAGTGCTTATATTCACTTGGCAGGACAGTGTCTGATATCAGGTAATGGTGGGGTTTTCCATATTGCAGAGTTCTATACAAAGAATAATCACATTCTTTCCTGAAATACATTATCTTGAAATTGTTCAATTGCTCCAGTTGTTCATTAATTTCTGTAAAAAGGTCAAAGGCCATTCAAAATGCAGACTCCTCAATGAATGTATATACCCTGGGAACCAACCTGGTATCAAGTTGTTTTCTGAATATCTGCAAAGAAGATGACTGTTGAATATGTAAAGAAACACTGTTCCAATGTCGAGCCAATTACTGCAGTAAATAGTTTGATCTTATGGCTGTTCTTGACTCCCCAATTATGCAAGTAAAATATGCACCTCTGGCTAATATGCTTGTATTCAACAATTCAATATTTAGTCAAGATTGATATTCTTCACTCCAGAGGCCACTGTAAGTTAAACTTTGTCCCTCAGATATCTGCATTGAAAAGATTCCTAGACTTTCCAGACTAGATGGGTATCCAATCAAAACTTGCAATGCATATCATTACTTGTAGAGATAAATGATAGCCATCTAGATCACCTTCCATCTAGATCACCCTTCTTGTAGGAACAAATCAAACATGTTGTACTCAATGATGGGTTGAACATATGTTATGAACAACCTGAAAAGACAGTCATTATTTCTTGTTGTAAAGTTAGTTAAGCAAATAACTTTTACTGCCTTAGCTTCAACTTTAAGGCATTGGTCCTATACTACAAATTATTACAGATAGTAATACAGATAGTAATATCTAAATCCTTGCATTCTGCATTCTTCTGTGACTCACAGGTACCCAAGTTTATTTGGTATTCAACCACTGGTTTCCCAAAATACAGAGTAGAGTATTTATCCTTATTAAGTTTTAGTCCATTTTAGTCCAACCATTCAGCCACCAAACACAAGCAAGTGCTGAAGTGCTCCATATCCTCTCTCGACGTAATAACACAACCTAGATCTGTATCATCCACATACTAGGCCATTAGCAATAAATAAAAATACCAGGTTGGCCAATAATGGATTTTGAACTGAGCCCCAGAGAACACCTTTGCTCACTTCAAGCCAGCTAGACATGAAGCTTCCTATTCTAATTGTCAGCAAACCACCACAAAGCCATTGCTCCTCCTTTCTCCTGTTATAGCAGACCTCTGCCTCAGGTGTAAATCAAAGAAATGAGAATGTTTGTTTGTTTTAAATCCAAAAACAAATCTGGAGCCAAGCAGAGGAGAGGTTTATTAAATAAATAATCCATAAGCACTTTCAAGTCAAAAAAACAAGATGCTTCTTCAAGTGATCATCAGTCTTTCTCAGATATGATTCCTTCAGAAGGCAGAGCATGATTTCTGTTTCTTTATTAGGCCAGTTTGGAGTAAGGCCTCATGCCTTAACAGGTGCTACCATGATTAGGGAAGCCAGTACCAAATTGAAAAAGGTATGAGCAGGGCAACGGCTCAAGGTTTTACAACTACTACCTCTGAGGTATTACACTACCTTAACCGAACACAGCAAGTTTGGTTGAAAAAGAAACGTTTTGTCACAAATGTGTTTTTTTTATATAGGAATGCAGTCTAATTGGACTTTTATTGTGCTGAAAAGTGCAATAATAATTTCCAGTATATAAAACTTATCATTGCAAGTGTTTGTGTACCTTGCCTTGTCTATCTTCCTGGACATATACACATGAATGTTATATTTTCCTTCATTGCACCAGCAAGGATATATTTTTTGGGGGTGGAGTTTACATAAATACATGTACCTATGTGTTTCATGAGCTGTTTTTATAAATGTTTGTGAGTGGAAGGTAGAAGTGACAAGGTGTGGCACAGAGCAGTAGATGGGCAGAGATTACACTGTATTATTGCCATGATAACTCTAATAAATAAGACTGAATTTGATTTTATTTTAATATATTTACATATCAGCTGAACTTTGCACATCCCAGCCTTCCTGCTGCATGGTAGGAAAGGCATGGTCATCCTGCAAATGACCGCACACTTCAAAGCCATCCACAGTGCGTCCAGAGAAGTTGGAATCTGCATTCATGAGCATCCTGGACTATTTTATGTCCATACGTAGCTTTACATATTTGCATATTACTGCGATTTGAAGGGATGAAGAAAATGGCCTTAATTTGCAGATGTGTGAATAGACCTCAAGTTAATGACACTTGAATGTCACCATATTACCTTGCTATTATGTAATTTAGGTGGGAAAGATCTTCCTAAAACTGCAAACTTCTTAAAGAAATAGTAATAAAAAATATTATTAGAAACACAATAGGTGACAGCATTGAATGAAACTGAGGGACTGTTACTTTACTGATATCATGTATGTGTTATAGTGGGTATTAATGGATATTGTAAATCTGTTATTTTGAAGTGGTAATTCAGTACAATACGACTGCAATGATTAATGGCCATTAAGAGAAAGCATTTCTATGTGGAAATGCAATGATTATGTATACATTGTAGGAATGCAGTTGTGAGGTAGTAAAGATTTCTGACTGTCACTTAAATCTTGTATGTATTTATATTTTTGGCATCCTAACGTTATACAGCTGGTGGCATTATTGTATTTTATTTTTTGGCTGTAGCTTTAGGTAATTTTCGGTGGCGTGCACACTTGGCAGAGACTCCTGCTTCCCCTCTCCCCCTACTTGCTTTACATTTCTTGTCTCTTTATTATACCTGTAAACCTGTAATTTCTTGAGTGGTACATTCCCTTTCTTTTTAACATTATTGGCTCTGAGTAGAATTTTTTTGTTACACTGTGATTTTTTTTTTTTTTTGCTTATCACCTGCTTACTATTCTCTCCAACCCAACTAACGCTGAACTGGTTTCACTGATTGGTTCTGGGCTGCAGAGATTTCACCAGTTCAGCCCTTCTCACTCTTTTTGCCCTGACTATGCTTGGGCTTACTCGCTCCTCTACCCTACTCCCATTTCCCACCCACCCTCTTACTCTACATTTATACTTCATCCATATTAACCACACCTTCCTGCAGCTCTCTGCTTTTCCCAAACCCTCCTATCAGCACTCAATTTCTATCTTTCGAATCTCATCCCAAGGATAGATCAAACGCATACTCCCCACTCTCTATTTCACACAAACTATAATGTACCTTCCTACCTGCCAATTAATTACCATGATACCTTACATCGGCTTCCTGTCAGCCCCCTTCTTTTGTATTCTATGCTAGTCTTTGTAAACATCTAAGCTCGTCTCTCCTTCTGCCTACACCTTACCGTACAACATGCCGCTACTTCTCATTATTCTCTCTATCTCTACCTCTGTCATTTTACCTTTACAAACATACATCCAGCTCCTACACTTACCCACCCTCAAGCCCAGCTCCTAAACTTACCCACCCTCAAGCCCAGCTCCTACACTTACCCACCCTCAAGCTAATCACTCAACCACTTTTGCATTCCTAATTGCACCCTCATTATTCAATCACTGTAACACTATGTTACACTAAATAACAGTATTTAAACTGCCCTCACTCCCTACTAAGATCAAGCCAACATTTCACCTTCTTAGCAAAAACTCGACTCTACTTAAACTACTCATGGTTAACTTACTACTCTCAGCCAATATACATCCTAACCCAGAACCAGTCCTCAGCTCCTCTGTCAATACCCATCCCTCACCCCCTCCATCTCCCCGGTACCCCTGCACAGACTTACTCCTTCACATCTCCCAGAAACCTATCCATACTGTCCCTGAACATACAAAGTGTCCTGAACAACGTCACTTCATTTCATTCCTGCATAGTCCTCTGCACCCCTGACATCCTCACCATCTCTGAAACCTAGCTAATACCTCACATATCTGATTCTGAAATCCTACCCCAAGCTAAAATATCATCCACCTGGATAGACTTAAGGAAAAAAAGGGGGAGGTGTAGCTGTTGTGTACTCAGAACAACTCTCCCTCTACCCATCACTCCTCCTAACTTTCACCCATCGCAAGTCATTATTGTAAACTGTAAACTAGAAGTCATTATTGTAAACTGTAAACTAGAAGTCATTATTGTAAACTGTAAACTAGAAGTCATTATTGTAAACTGTAAACTAGAAGTCATTATTGTAAACTGTAAACTAAACTAATCACAAAAAGATGGCCATTGCTACTATTTACATTCCTCCTGGAAACAACAGCCCTACTCTTGAACTGTTTCTCTCCTGGATTTCACAAACTATCTCCTATGAAATTATTATATTGGGTGACGTTAGCATAGATGGGAATGCACAAGAAACTGACTCTCCAAACACCAGCATTAGCATTTATTGCTTCTCCCAGCTAATCTCTGCCCCCACACATCTTAATAAACACACCAATATTGGCACTGCACTGGACTGGATCCTCACCTCCGATCCTAACCTATACCACAACCCCTCTACACTCCCTGATACTCTAAGTGACCATTTCCCACCTTTATTCAAAGGCACTCTTTTCAATTGTACAAACCCCATGAATAAAAAGACTGTTGCAAACTCTAATTTCAACCTGGATACTTTTAACAATTGCTCTCCTTAATAAATTGGTCCTTCCTCCATTATCTCTGCCTTGAAGACGCCCTCCTTAAAATTAACAACATCTTCCTAAATACTGTTTACTCCCTGGCCACAGTCAGGAAAATTAGAATTAAATCCAGTGTTGCTCCCTGGTTAACATAACCCACTCACACCCTTATGCACAAGAGAGAGATAGCACCAAGAAAATCTGGAAAAAAAAAAAAACAAATCCCCATTTCATCTTCAAAATTACAGGGAACTCTGTAATCTTACCAAACAGCAGTTCACATCGATAAAAGACATTTCTAACAAAAGCCACTAAATAGCTCCCACTCCAACCCCCCAAAATTCTGATGTACAATCAACAAGCTACTACATCTAGGCAGTCCTTCTACATCAAACCGTTGCCCCAACAGCTCTGCCATAGACACCACTATCTTTCGTAACACCTCCTTCATTGATTCTATCCACAATTTAACTAAAAAAAAGACACTAGTACCCACCCCACTACCATTCCAACTCTATCTTCCCACTCAACCTCCTTCTCTCTTTAGCCTTCTCCTACAGCGTATATTAGATCACTTCTCAGCAAACTTAAACCAAACTTTAACCATGCTCATCTTCACTGATAATGTACCTCCTTTATTTCTTAAACTTGCTGCAAAATGTATCACATATCCCATCTCCATATTAATCAATAGATCAATCCAAGAAGGAACAGTCCTTGAAATCTGGAAGAAATTCTATGTCATACCCTTACACAAGGTGGAAACTCTTCTGACCCCTCTAATTTCAGGCCTATAGCCATTCTGTCTGTCCTATCAAAAATACTCAATATGTGCATTCATAAGCAGCTCCTTGATCATCTTCTACAAGAACATCTCCTAACCCTACCCAACATGGCCCCCTAACCACAACGCATCTACTGCACTATTATCTTTCACACAGTCTATTGCAAAATCTTGTGGCAACAATAATTTAGTCTCCTGTCTTTCCTTCATCTCTCTAAGGCCTTTGACACTGTTTCCCACAAACTACTTCTGTCTAACCTAACTAGCCTTAATCTCTCCTCCTCTGCACTTTGCTGGTTCTCTACCTCTCCAACAGACTTCAGAATGTTAAATTGCTCTCTGCCTCTTCCCCCTACCTCCCAGTCCAAACAGGGGTTCGTCAAGGATCCATACTTGGACACCACTATTTAACATTTTACTAACAATCTCTACACATCTTGCCCTTAATCCTTCTTAATGCAATATTCTGATAACTCTACAATTATCTCCTGCTCTGACAATCTCTACCACTGTCTCGCCCTTACCCAAGACTTACTTCACTCTGTTGAAAAATGGATAACCAAGTAGCCAACTCCTCCTCAACCCTAAGAAAACAAATCTCCTCCTGTTCCTCCCAAAATTTCTCTGAAAGCACAAATCAACCTTCACTATCACCTCCCTTAATAATACAACTATCTCAGTAGAACCCCACACTAAACTACCTGGAGTCACAATTAATGATTGATCAACTAAAATTAAATGTCCCATTCAAGAAAGCATCAAAAAGACACACCAAAAACTGGGCTTGCAATACAAGCACAAAAAAATACCTCACAAATGAATGTATGCTTTCTCTTGCAGAGGCATTCCTACTTCCCACCCTATTCTGTGCCGTCCCATTCCTCACTAACCTACAATCAAATCTTATGTCTAAACTGGAAATCACTTGCTAGATTTGCTGCTTTGACCCTATTGCTCACACCACTGCCTATCCTCTAAAAGCCTGCACCAGGTTGAATTCCGCCAGCTCCTACTACCTAAGCTACCCCTGACTTACTCAGTCTTAAACAAACCCTCTTCCTGCCCTGCTGTCTCAGCCCTCATCTCTCTCTCCACACTCCCAATCATGGTCTTTAAAGCTCTGACCAACACCTCTTGGAAATGTATAAGCCCAGTAAAAACGTAGGCAAACTCCTCTACAATCACTCTGTTGCAAATGTATGGAATAAACTGCCTCATCACTTAACTATCTGTAATACCTATAGCTTCAAAAAATCTCTAAAAGACCGACTGCTAAATTCATGGTCCTGCTTATGCCCCTACTCGACATAAATTGCCCTCCCCGCTATTACACTTAACCTCTCCTACCCATAGTGTTATAATTAATTTCCTCCAGTTTCTACCCCTTAACACATCCTCTCTAGCTGATTACTTTATGTTCTGCTCTGTTAACTACAAATATTTTTCCCTTCTATAAAGTACGTGTCACAGTTAACCCGTAGTGTAGCTCCTGTTAAATTCTTATTTGAAATTTGTGTGCAATTACTTTTAGTCTCTGTTTAATTAACTGTATTGTATGTAATCATCCTTTTTACTTGTATAACTGGAGCTTTTCTCCTCTGGTCACTGCTGAAGAAGGGCTGTTACCTAGTTGGACTAACCCAGTCAACAAATAACAAATAAATAAAATAAAATGAAAATGGTAATGTATGACAATGTATGGGTAGATGAATCTGTTAAAAAAGCATTTGCTTTATTTCTGTGAACGTACTGAACTGATGCATTAGCCCAGATTCACCTGCCTGTATTTGTTTGATTTGTATGCAGAATTGCCAATTAGGCTACACAATTCTAGCTGTTGATGATCTGCCTCTGGCCTGGGTAAGGATTGAAAATGGTTCTGGGAACAGTATACCTACTGGCAAGGAAAAGTTAGTAGAATGAATGAATGAAGAAGAAGTAAATAAATAGTTAAATAAATATCTAACTTTATACATATTTCCACGATACATGATGGATATCTTCTAGAATACTGTACTGGTATGTGTATAATTAAAGAACAGAATCACATATATGATTGTACAGGGTCTACTTACAGCATGGAAGTTTTGAGAGTGTAGGTACACATGGTTATTTTGAGGGTGTAGGTACACATGCTTATTTTTGTGCAGTTTGAATGCCGATTACATCTGATTTTTTTGAGTCTGAGTTTGCCTTTTTATTTTATTTTTTTATCTTTTAATATGCCATTATCATACAAAACAAGGGATTGGGGAGAGAGAGGGTAACTTCAACCATGAGGAAAATTGCACCCTCATGGCAGCGCTTAAGAATTATGGGAAATTTCTGTTTCATAAAAGGGGGCCCAAACACGCCAAAAGGACAAAACCTACAATCAAGTTGTTCTTAACATTAGTTCAATGGATGGCAGAAACCACACATTAACACAGTGTAAGAAGAGAGAAAATGATGTGAGATGACATGCTAGAAGCAAGACAGTGCAGAATGGAATTGTTCATACCAGTACCAGGGGACCTCCAATAATTGTCCCATTAACACCAGATCAGAAATACCTCATCCATGGGGATAAGTATGATGCAGATGATGGTACCACTGGAATAATTACAGGTGGTGTGGACACTGGGTATTAATGATGTCTGCACCAGCAACACGTGTCTGATCAGAAACCGTTTAAAAACGGTGACATATATTTATATCGAGAACTGAATGTGGACAACAAATGGCTGTATTAAACAAATGATTACAGCTATTCCTAGCTGACCCTTCTACATTAACACACAATATCAGTGAAGGTAGTGTCCTCAACACCCCATTAATAAGCATAGAACAGTATGTGGTTATGTCATCATGAGGGATGTTTTCAAATAATTGCTTTTTTCAGGGTCAGCATCAGAAACAAACAGCTGCACGATACAAATGAATATGCAGAATGTCACGAGCAGAACAGCTGTTGGTGACTATGACAATGAAAGCGGCAGCCTGAAGAAAGCAGAACGCAGTCCACAGGATTAATGGCACGATCTTATACCCCCCAACATGTCGATCTTATACCCCCCCAACATGTCGATCTTATACCCCTCCCAACATGTCGATCTTATACCCCCCAACATGTCGATCTTATACCCCTCCCAACATGTCGATCTTATACCCCCCAACATGTCAGTAACTCTGCATGAAGTGACAGGGCATCAGAAAGTCGAGCACACACAGACCTTGCAATCAGGCTTGTACACAAGGGAAAACCATGTGCCTCTAAACCAGTATCTCCAAAGCCAGACAAGCACTTTGATGATGATGATGATGATGATGATGATGGCATTCAGAGGTAGCAGTGTCCACAGAGACACCTTTACTAAGCGGAGGCAGGTTCATAGGTTGGTACTAGGCTATTGGCCCTAGGGCCTATGCAAGCCTAGCCATAACAATTCCCTGGATATTTCTTCCCACAATATTTACTTCTCCAGGCCCCTGTCTAGCAGGGCGACTGACATGATCCCCGGGGTGAATAGAACAGTATGTGGTTATGTGGATCCCCAGGGTACAAACATTTGTTACAATTACCCCAGGAAGCATGAAAGGCATTGGCTGCCCAGCAGCAGCCAATATGTCTTGACATTGTAAGTGCTCAGCACTGCCACAAAGAGTCAGCTGGAAATGTTTAGAGTCCTACAGGGCAGGAGCATTTCCAGCACTACAGGGAAATGGCAGAAAGTAGGGATAATGCCATGATCACACTGATGCATAGTATGGTGATACATCAAACATCCATGGCCGCCTCCATTCATACATTAGTTAGGACATACCAGAGTCAAGTGGGATTAACTCTTATTAGGGGAATAGGATGTGGTACTGCCTTGACATGTGAGGCAGATCCCATGACATACCAACTTTTGATCTAGAATCTCATGTTACTAGTCAGGGATGACAATCACAACCGATTTCATGCAGGCCACATCAGCATTCAACTACACCTACCAGAACGTCAAATTCAGGGTACCAGTCACATTCATGAAGTACTGTCTGATCAGTGTCTGCAGGGTAACATGCACCATTTAGGTCATGTGGCTTCAATCCAACTCACCATACAGAGCTCATGACAGCCCCTCTTCAAAATCACTTCCATTGTCACCTACCTTTCAATAGATGTATGTAACTCATTTGACCTTGAACTACTGTGAATTAGCTTTGACAATTCACTTACAATTTCATCTTAGTAAATACTGTTCAATGGTTTAACTAGAAAGGGAACATTTTTATGTCTGGGTGGTTGGAACACTTTACAACTCTATGCATTACACCTTTGTAACAACACTGCTTAGAACTTGCAAGAATATTGGAAAGAAATCTGTATGACATAATGTGATATTGCAGTCATTAACACTTATGCTCTATGCATTGACATTCCTAGAGACAAAGGTTACCTACAACCTAAAAGTAGTAATGTAAAAGTTTCATGGAAACAATTAAAATGAGTAACCTGCCATGTAAATAAATACTGCTGCAACTTCACCCTCACCACTGCACATCCTGCCATGTATGCAAACACTACTGCCACTTCACCCTCCCGACTGCACATCCTACCATGTATACAAACACTGCTGCCACTTCACCCTCACCACTGCACACCTTGATATGTAAACAAACACTACTGCCACTTCACCCTCACAACTGCACACCTTGCCAAGTAAACAAACACTGTTGCCACTTCGCCCTCACCAATGCACATCCTGCTATGTATACAAACACTGCTGCCACTTTTCCCTCGCAACTGCACACCTTGCCAAGTAAACAAACACTGCTGCCACTTCACCCTCACCAATGCACATCCTACCATGTAAACAAACACTGTTACCACGTCACCCTCACCACTGCACAACCTGCTATGTATACAAACACTGCTGCCACTTCACCCTCACCGCTGCACAAATTTTTTTTTGTATCTAAAATCACAAAGCACTGTATATAACAAAATACAAATAATCTTATGTGCATACCTCAGCAAACAACATACATTAATCTGATACTAAATTGCAAAATATTAAAAAGGAACTGCATGAAATATTAAAATAATTGTACATGCATACTTAAGTACACCACTTATAAATAATTTATTTTGCAAAACAGTTAAAAATGTTCATTAATACTTATATAATGCCTTATGACATCACTGTACTGAAGTCAGCAAGCATACAGGCATGACTTGTGCAAACAATATCACTAACTACTATAAAAAATACTTAAAAGATGACAGACGTTAGATTAACAATGACAGCAGACCATGCACCACACATCATAGTCCACAGATATCACTGCATGTCACCATTTGAATCTATTTTTTTTTTTACAAGAAAGTAACATTAACCTGATTGTCATGGTCAATAGTTCTGATGTAGGCACTGCCTCTTTACCTGCACAGTTACATGCCATGCACAAGCCTGCCACACAAGGTCCATTACTATTGCTGCTGGCTGTTATTAGTCACAGTGGTACTGGAACTGGGAGCTGCAGTGATTGCATAGTTCAGTTCATCACCAGACTGGTGCATAATTGCATTATGCAGAATGGAACACACAGTAACCATACTGCATGCAGTAGCTGGTTCATACTGAAGGGGACCCCCTGACTCATTCAGGCACTTGAACTGGCTTATGAGGTTGAAGACCCTATAAATGACAAAATGAGTCTGGGACAGGGTTGTTTTATAGGCGTCCTCTGCAAATCCACTTAGATTTCTCACTGGCATCATGATTCATGGCTCCAGTGGAAATCCAGCATCACATTAAAAAAAAAAAAAAACAAGAGACAGAAAGAAAAGGGGGGAAAAAGTATATTAGTATTCAGAAATACATTTTATCTTGAAATAACAACTTAAAACGATAGAAAAATACTTTTCAGCTTGCCAACAAGATGACCACTGGGCATCCTACCATGCAGGAAGAGGTGGTTGAGTGAGCTAGTGTGCCAAATATGTCAATCAAGTGCACTGCCAGGATGCTGGGCAGAGACATTGGTGATGCACCCCCATGAATCACTCACTATCTAGAAATTAATGGAATGGTAGACCTTCCTATTGTGATACCCCTCTCCCTGCAGACCACAAAGGGCCCTAATTTCAACATGGGTGCAATCTATCACTCCAAGTACCTCAGTGAACTATCCTACTCTATAAAAAGCATATACATTCCTATTTCTGTCCTGATGTAACACAGGAATATAGATGTACTGATCCACACATGCTGAGAGTATATCCAGGAACTGCCTCAGTATCCTTGATGTAGAAGACTGAAAGATCCACAACATGCCCAGTGTCTGTGTCTGGAAAGTACAGTACATTGAGGGCTATACATACCTTAGCATCCCCAGGAAGTCTATGTATTCCTTCTGCACCTCTATGGGGTTATGCATATCTATTAAGACCCTTATCATGTCTCTGTACATTCTGATTCTGTCAAATATTTCCTGATTATCAAAGTTATGAGTTATCCTCTACCTATATCTGTGCCATCTTGTCTGATGAGTGCCACTGTGCTCAAGTGGTTTTGGGTCGGCAAAGACCAGCACTTCACAGTTATCAATAGCAAGATTAGCATTAAGTGACAGTATTTTTACAGATTGCAAAGTAGATAGGATTGACAAGACTCAACTTTATTTAACGTAGCTGTGGACGGTTCACTAGAGCGTGAAAATCCCACAATGAATCTTAAATGGGTAAGAGACTGTTTCATTAGCATATGCTAAATTACATCATATCTCATTTAAATTTCATTATCACTTACTTTGAATAATCTTATTCAAGGCCATCACTCATTAGTGTAAATGGCCTCTGTGAATCTCATCTGAGCTGCCTCATACACAGATAGCACAAATCATAGTAACGCATCTATGTAATGTCTATGAATACCACTCTAAATCTTAAACCAGCATGAAAAATTGACTTGATCAGTAGATATGACTTAAGTAATAGTGCAATTTAGTTTTATGAACACATGATATGATTATTTATTGGCAATAACAGAATTGACAAAAAATCCAGCAGTTGGGATTTAAACATTGTAATACACAAGAGATACAAAAGGAAAAGGATTATGATCATGTATACTAGATATACAGCACCATTACATTGTATAACTACAGATCTGTAATAGATAGCATCATTATAGTCTTGTTGCTGCAGTGTAGCAAAAAACCTTCTATACAATGGCAAAGTTTCTTGCCGCTGAACAGAATTCAAAAGTAGAACATACTCGATAACCATAACTGCTCAGACCAGTCCTCAGGACCAAACTTCCACAATTGAAAAATAATTTCCAAATTAAAAGCCAAAAAGCCATATTTGATTTGGGGGAAGGCTATTTCTAGTAGCAAAATTTAGTGCATCAACCATATTTTCTCACAACTGTCTAACAATGGGGCTAGGGGCGAGGTAATATGTAGAAAATCAGCTCCAAACATCATGTGACTTGTACAAATACACAACTAACGGCAATAAAGCATCCGATGTATACACGAGCGATAGCCATCCGATGTATACACGAGCGATAGCCATCCGATGTACACACGAGCGAGTTACTATTACAGAAGACAATCTAAATGTAACACGAGGAAAAATGTGCTGACCAGGATAGCAAAATAAGCGGCTTACATGGGCAAAAGATTGAAAAATGGGTTACAAGTATTTGCATATTACAAGAAAGACTTTTAAAAAGAACTGCATTTTTAAAACATCAAATGCAGCCTGATTTTATGGCATAAGCAACTGATTTTAGAAACAAAGCACAATATTTCAGATTAAAATCAAAATGCTGCACCTTTAATGTGTGAACGTGTAATCCCAAAAGCAAGTTTACAACATTTGAAATGAGCGAAATAAAAATGTTGAAGCCACAACAGTGAATGCACACTAGCATTTTAGTGCAGTAATTAACTAATGCACACTAGCATTCTAGTGCAGTAATTAACTAATGCACACTAGCATTCTAGTGCAGTAATTAATTAACTAATGCACACTAGCATTCTAGTGCAGTAATTAACTAATGCACACTAGCATTCTAGTGCAGTAATTAACTAATGCACACTAGCATTCTAGTGCAGTAATTAACTAATGCACACTAGCATTCTAGTGCAGTAATTAACTAATGCACACTAGCATTCTAGTGCAGTAATTAACTAATGCACACTAGCATTCTAGTGCAGTAATTAACTAATGCACACTAGCATCCTAGTGCAGTAATTAACTAATGCACACTAGCATTCTAGTGCAGTAATTAACTAATGCACACTAGCATTCTAGTGCAGTAATTAACTAATGCACACTAGCATTCTAGTGCAGTAATTAATTAACTAATGCACACTAGCATTCTAGTGCAGTAATTAATTAACTAATGCACACTAGCATTCTAGTGCAGTAATTAATTAACTAATGCACACTAGCATTCTAGTGCATCAATTAATTAGCTAATGCACACTAGCATTCTAGTGCAGTAATTAATTAACTAATGCACACTAGCATTCTAGTGCATCAATTAATTAGCTAATGCACACTAGCATTCTAGTGCAGTAATTAATTAACTAATGCACACTAGCATTCTAGTGCAGTAATTAACTAATGCACACTAGCATTCTAGTGCAGTAATTAATTAACTAATGCACACTAGCATTCTAGTGCAGTAATTAATTAACTAATGCACACTAGCATTCTAGTGCAGTAATTAATTAACTAATGCACACTAGCATTCTAGTGCAGTAATTAATTAACTAATGCACACTAGCATTCTAGTGCAGTAATTAATTAACTAATGCACACTAGCATTCTAGTGCAGTAATTAATTAACTAATGCACACTAGCATTCTAGTGCAGTAATTAATTAACTAATGCACACTAGCATTCTAGTGCAGTAATTAATTAACTAATGCACACTAGCATTCTAGTGCAGTAATTCATTAACTAATGCACACTAGCATTCTAGTGCAGTAATTCATTAACTAATGCACACTAGCATTCTAGTGCAGTAATTCATTAACTAATGCACACTAGCATTCTAGTGCAGTAATTAATTAATTAATGCACACTAGCATTTTAGTGCAGTATGCAGTAATTAATTAACTAATGCACACTAGCATTAGTGCAATCTTGGAGTTTGTATATATAAGTAACGGGATTTGGAGGGTGCAGCCCCCCACATGGGGGTGATGGGGTGTGTTGCATGGCACAGGATGTTGAGGTAAGTTAAAAAAAAATAAATAAATCCAAAACAGGTTAGAGAAAACAGCAACACAGTCCGAAAATGGTCAAATAACACTGTTTATTCCACTGTTTTAAGCGCTTTTCGTCAGCCTGATAGCAAACTTCTTCAGAAACAGTTACAGCAGTAAAAAACCTTCCTTTTAACTAAAACAGGTGCTCAACATTCACCAATTGCATAACTACTTTCTGCTTGAACAAGCATAATTTAAAATTAAAGTGAAGACTACTAATAACCAGAAATAGAACATCAAGATAAGTCCACACATTTAAAAATATAAACACATTAGCAACAGCCACAAGATACATATATAAAACCATTGAAAGTTATTTTAAGTAATTCAGCCATTACCCAAAGAATATGTGTTTGACAAAGAATGACTCATCTCTGCAAGCTCTTTAGTTTAAGGATGCTACTAACTGAGCATGAGTCATTCAACCCAGGAAAATTATAGGCATTCAGCCTCACCTGCCAAGTTAATTCCAGCTCTTCAAGTTTGAGTGGTCTAGGGCCACCCCTACTGTCATACTTAGCTTGTTCAATAATAATAAATTTAAATGCATGTTCTTTATTAGAAATAACATGCTTAGCCAATGCCTTCTCTAGTTTACATTTATTAGTAGCGTATTGGTGTTCATAAATTCTGTCACGGAGCCTCCGTTCCGTCTTTCCTATATAGAAAGTGGAACAGAATGTACACCTAGCCAAGTAAACTACAAAAGATGAATTACAATTGAATCTGCCTTTCAATTTATAAGTTAAACCATTAACCTTAAGCGAATTGGTGACTTCAACAAATTTACAGTAGTTACAGTTTTGACATTTATTCATTCCCAGTATTTCATACTACTGGGGTGCATTGCTGTTCTAATAAGGTTTTGAGGTTCCCCCCTCTTCTAAATGTCACCCTAGGGGTCTCACCTACTTTGGCATAAATATTAGGATACATCTTAAACAGGTCCCAATTTTTCTGTAATATGTCCAAACATTGACGAACTCTGTGAATTGAATGTAGTAATAAAAGACAGTGTAGCATTCTTGTCCTCTAAAGCCAATACTCTACTGGTCATGTCTATCTGTTCATCTGCTACATTGTGCATACTAGACAGTGTCAGTAGTGATTTAACACAGAGTAAAGGAATATATACCCTATCCTCTCTCTTAGTGGTAACCTCTTGGAATAGAGCGTCCAGGAGGGGCTCTGGGTATCCACGATGCAAAAACATGCTTTTTAGAACATCACATTCATCATAAAAGTCTTCATCCACACTGGTTATTCTAGAGGCCCTTAATGACTGACCTCTTTTGGTGGAAGGGATGGCTACTAGTAAAATGAGGGAACATATTGGAATACGTATTTTTTCTGAATATTCATGCTACATAACTATTGATAGTGTAAATTTTCACTAGACATATCCAGATATGCTATAGTGTCAGTGTTGAATGTGGAGGTGAATTGTAAAAACTGCATGGTGCTGTTAAAATATTCCATCACGTGTTCACTATCATGCTCATCTCCAGTAATAAGAATGAAGATGTCGTCCAGGTATCTTGTATAGAAGACAAAGGAATCACAACGCGTGTTATTGTTGAACATGTATTGCGATTCCCAGTAAGCCATGACCAGATTTGCAACACTAGCTCCGTATGGTGATCCCATCACTACCCCTACTTTTTGCAGAAAAAACTGGTCTTGGAACATAAAATAATTAAAGAACCAAGTCTATAAGTTCCATGACCAAACTAATTTCTGCAGCTGTAGCATTGTGTTTATTTATCATGAGAGTCACCCATTCTACCACGTGGGGGATACAAGTGTAGAGGTCTCTCACATCAATTGTGAGAAAGTTGAAATTCACATTGAACTCTAGGGCCTCAATCTTTTTCAAGAAAGACCATGAATCCTTACATATTTGAGACTCGTGACATAGATACTTTTGTAAAATGGCATCAACTACTTTAGCACATGAGTATGTTGGTGAACCTCTACTATCCACTAGTGGTCTCAAAGGGGGATTCTCAAACACTTGTGAATTTTGGGGATACCGAAAATACACGGATATCTAGGGTACAAAGTTGTCAAATAATTATAAATCTGGTTAATTCTACCTTCAATAAATAAGTCTTCTATACAGTTCTTGATAGAACTATAAGCTTTATTTACCTCTGAATATGAACTAATAGTGTATGCATTGGTGTTCAGCAGTGCATTCATACATTGCTGATAATCTAAGTTATGAAATACAACCAACCCTCCACCTTTATCTGGTTTACAAAACCGCAGTCCTTGTGACTTGAATGGTGTAAATATTCACGTTCATCCCTACTAATGTTGTTAGCCACTCTGTTTAAACCCTACCTTAATGGCATGCCTAATGTCCAGTTCACAAAGCTTCTCAAACAAATCCAATACAGGATGCAGTGGAGGGTTATATGTACTAGGAATATAGAAATTGTCAGGGTTACCAGTATTAAATAAGTCACCCATAATTAAATTGAAGTATATGTTTTAATGTCCACAATAGTATCTATAACGTTCAATTCTTGAGAAGGAACAAAAATCAAACCTTTAGACAGGAAGTCGACAATGTCCATATTAAACTCTATAGCAGTAAAATTATAGAGCTAAACAAAAATTAAACAAAAACAAGACCTAATTGCCCATGATCAGCCTAATTTATTATCTCTTTTATCTCTTTCAAATAATGTTATAATACCAGGAACCTATAATGCACGACCATCAGGCTCTACATCAAGACTGCCATTCAATGACTGTCCATCAAATTGTTCATCAATACCCGGAGATCATCTTGAATAAATCAGGGGACTTTAAGCTCTAATATTTACACTTCATCAAGTCACAAGGACTGCAGTTTTGTAAACCAGATAAAGGTGGAGGGTTGGTTGTATTTAATAACTTAGATTATCAGCAACGTATGAATGCACTGCTGAACACTGATGCATACACTATTAGTTCATGTTCAGAGGTAAATAAAGCTTATAGTTCTATCAAGAAATGTATAGAAGACTTATTTATTGAAGGTAGAATTGACTAGAAGATTTATAATTATTTGACAACTTTGTACCTTAGATATCCGTGTATTTTCGGTATCCCCAAAATTCACAAGTGTATTGAGAATCCCCCTTTTAGACCACTAGTGGATAGTAGAGGTTCACCAACATACTCGTGTGCTAAAGTGGTTGATGCCATTTTACAAAAGTATATATGTCATGAGTCTCAAATATGTAAGGAGTCATAGTCTTTCTTGAAAAAGATTGAGGCCTTAGAGTTCAATGTGAATTTCAACTTTCTCACAATTGATGTGAGAGACCTCTACACTTGTATCCCCCACGAGGTAGCTATAGAATGGGTGACTCTCATGTTAAAGAAACAGAATGCTACAGCTGCAGAAATTAGTTTGGTCATGGAACTTATAGACTTGGTTCTTTCCAACAATTATTTTATCTTCCAAGACCAGATTTAACTGCAAAACGTAGGGGTAGCGATGGGATTATCGTGCGGAGCTAGTGTTGCAAACCTGGTCATGGCTTACTGGGAATCGCAATACGTGCTCAATTATAACACGCATTGTGATTCCTTTGTCTTCTATACAAGATACCTGGATGACATCTTCTTTCTTATTAATGGAGATGAGCGTGATAGTGAACACGTGATGGAATATTTTAACATCACCACACAGTTTTTACAATTCACCTCCACATTCAACACTGACACTATAGCATATCTGGATATCTGTCTAGTGAAAAATTACAGTCAATAGTTATGTAGCATGAATATTCAGAAAAAATACGTATTCCAATGCGTTCCTTCATTTTACAAGTAGCCATCCATTCCACCAAAAGAGGTCAGTCATTAAGTGTCAGTGAGGGCTTCTAGAATAACCAGTCTGAATGAAGACATTTATGATGAATGTGCTTTCTTAAAAAGCATGTTTTTGCATTGTGGATACCCAGAGCCCCTCCTCCCTCCTGGACGCTCTAATCCAAGAGGTTACCACTAAGAGAGAGGATAGGGTATATATTCCTTTACTCTGTGTTAAATCACTACTGACACTGTCTAGTATGCACAATGTAGCAGATGAACAGCTAGATGCGACCAGTAGACTATTGGCTTTACAGGACAAGAATGTTACACTGTCCTTTATTACTACATTCAATTCACACAGTTATTCATATTTGGACATATTACAGAAAAACTGGGACCTGTTTAAGATGTATCCTAATATTTATGCCAAAGTAGGTGAGACCCCTAGGGTGACATTTAGAAGAGGGGGGAACCTCAAAACCTTATTACAACAGCAATGCACCCCAGTAGTATGAAATACTGGGAATGAATAAATGTCAAAACTGTAACTACTGTAAATTTGTTGAAGTCACCAATTCGCTTAAGGTTAATGGTTTAACTTATAAATTGAAAGGCAGATTCAATTGTAATTCATCTTTTGTAGTTTACTTGGCTAGGTGTACATTCTGTCCTGCTTTCTATATAGGAAAGACGGAGCGGAGGCTCCGTGACAGAATTTATGAACACCAATACGCTATTAATAAATGTAAACTAGAGAACGCATTGGCTAAGCATATTATTTCTAATAAAGAACATGCATTTTAATTTATTATTATTATTGATCAAGCCAAGTATGACAGTGGGGGTGGCCCTAGACCATTCATCTGAATGCCTACAATTTTCCTGGGTTGAATGACTCATGCTCAGTTAGTAGCACCCTTAAACTAAAGAGCTTGCAGAGATGAGTTATTCTTTGTCAGACACATATTCTTTAGGTAATGGCTGAATTACTTAAAATAACTTTCAATGGTTTTATATATGTATCTTGTGGCTGTTGTTGATGTGTTTATATTTTTAAATGTGTGGACTTACCTTGATGTTCTATTTCTGGTTATTAGTAGTCTTCACTTTAATTTTAAATTATGCTTGTTCAAGCAGAAGGTAGTAATGCAATTGGTGAATGTTGATCACCTGTTTTAGTTAAAAGGAAGGTTTTTTTACTGCTATAACTGTTTCCCAATCAGGCTGATGAAAAGCGCTTAAAACAGTGGAATAAACAATGTTATTCGACCGTTTTCGGACTGTGTTGCTGTTTTCTTGAACCTGTTTTGGATTTAGTTTTTCTGCCTTGTTTGTGTTCTAAGTTAAAAAAAAGTCAACATTCGATTTTGAATTGCTGACTTTTTTTGTTCGTTATTTTGATCGGTCATTATCATAACTTTCGACAATGATTTTTGAGTATGTATGTGCTCTTAAGAAAAATTTTCAAAAATATGATAGTAAACCCAATATTTCATTGAAGTTTATGTTCAAATTTAATGTAATAGTTAAACTTCAAAAGATGTTAATCAATAATGAGATATTGCAAAAGTTGAAGTACTATGAATTTCATAAGCAACATTTACAATGAACAATATTAAATGTGTTTGCATCAAAAACACAAACAATACAGATAGAATTAACAGAAGGAGCTGGCTAGTAATACAATCTTTAAACAGATATTTTAAGTGAATTTTATACTAAGGGAAATTACAAGCAAACGTCTCCGTTTTCTTCTCGCATATAATTTCTGGTCCATCTCCACTCTGAGTAGTTACCTCTCCAAGTTCACTTTAAAGGAAATTGGCATATTTTCTTCTTCAGCCATGAGCACCTATTTCCAATTTGTATTAAAATGCAGGTTGTGCACAATGCATCCTTCCATCCAAGAATAGCTATTTCTTTTCACCCATCAGTCCATCCACCCACCCATCCATCCATCCATGCATGGATCTTTCCATTTACCCATTAGTCCATCAACTCATCCTTCTATCAATCCATACTTCTATCCAACCATCCTTGCATCCATCCAGCAATCTACCCATTCATCCTTCCATCCTTCCATATTTCTGTCCATGCATGGATCTATCCATTTGCCCAACAGTCCATCCATCCATCCTTCCCATCTATGCATGGATCTTTCCATTCACCCACTAGTCAGTCCACTCATACATACTTCCATTCACCCATTAGTTCATCATTCCATCCTTCATTCCATCCATCCTTCCATTTTTTCATCCATCTATCCATCCTTTCTTCCATCTGTCCTTCCATTTATTGAGCCATTTATTCATCCTTACTTCATCCATCCAGTCATCCATCAATTCCTGCTTCCACCCTTCCTTCTATCCTTCCATCCATCCATCCATACCTCCATCCATCCTTTCATCCATACATCATTTTTTTATCTATCCACCCTTTCTTCCATCCATCCATCCACCCATCCTTCCATCCATCCATCCATACACTCTTGCATCCTTCCCTCTATCCTTCCATAATTTCATCAAACCATCTACACATCCATGCATCATTCCTTCAATCCATGTTTCCTCCATCCTTTCATCCATCCTTATATCCTTGCATTCAGCCATCCTTCCATCTATACTTCTAACTTTCCATCCTTCCAACCATCCATGTATCCTTTCATCCATGCATGGATCATTCTTTTATAGATTTGTCCATCCATCTTTTACCTATCCATCTGTTCATCCATCCTTTCATCCTTCTATTCATCCTTTCATCATCTACCTTCTTTCCATTCATGCATAAATATTTCTTTCATCAGTTAGTCTATCCATCATTCCATCCTTATATCCATCAGTCCATCATTCCATCTTTATATCCATCATCCTGACACACATTTTTTCATCCATCCATTTATTCATCCATCCTTCCATCATTCTAACAATGCATAGATCTTTACATGTATCCATCAGTCTATCCACCCATCCATCCATGATTCCGTCCTTACATCCATCCTTACATCTTTCCGGCCTTCCATCCATTCAACCATCCATCCCATCCATTCCTCCATCTAGCCTTCCATCCATGGATGGATCTTTCTTTCACTCATTAATCCATGCATCCTAACATCCATCTTTTCCTCCAACCTTCCAACCTTCCATCCAACCTTTCATCCATCCATTAATCCATCTGTCTTTCCATCTATGCATGTATCTTTCACATTTTAGTCCATCCACCCTTCTATTCTTTCATCTACTCTTCTATCCATCCATTCAAACATCCATCCTTCATCAATCCTTCCATCCTTTCATCCATGCATGGATATTTCTTTCACCCATTAGTACATCCATCCATCCATCCATTCTTCAGTCTGTCCATTCTTCCATCCATTCTTCCATGTGTTCATGCATCCTTGTATCCTTCATCCATTCTTCCGTCCATTCATCCATCCATCTATTACTCCATCTGCTCTTCCGTCCGCCATCCATTAATCCCTTCATGTATTTATATTTTTATTTTTACTAAGCTACTGCCAATCATTAGCGGACTGGAGTTCCGCTGTGGCGACCCCTAACCGGGAAAAGCCAAAAGACACAAACAAACTAAGCTAGTGGTCTCTCTTCAGGGAAGACTTAAGGTGGTAGTTACACATCTAGGGGACATTTATTCAGGGCTTCTTGGACGTTCCCCCATTTCGAGCTCATACAGCTTGAGAGTATCTGTACCCATGCCATTTCTAGTGCAATGGGAGCTGGGAGGATGGTGTGCAGATGGAGTAAAGGGGGAGGAGGAGAATGAGGGTGGTCCAACATTGCCACATGATCATGTGGAATTTGCCGATTTTGTTCCCAAAGAAACTGTTTGAATCAGAAACTTGAAGTGGGTATTAAAGAAGGTTGTCTGGTTACAACCCTCTGGTTGGGAGATGATTTATTAAAGATTATGATTGCTTTAAGTGAGGCAGAAAATAGTGGAGATGCTCCATGAAGAAAGATAATAGACAAACTTCCTCAAGAAGAATTGGATGATCTTCAGGAGAAGAACAATGTTGAAAACAAGTCATGTGTAGAGAAGGTAGCAGAAGGAACACAAAACAAGAAACAAAATGGTAAAAACACTAAGAAAATGAATGTACAATACAAAACAAAAAAAGAAACCAATAGGTATGATGCGTTTCATTTGACATTAAAGTGCAAGAGTTAACCACCTTTATTTCAAGAGCCATTTTGTGACATTTCTAAGACTGAACATACTATGAAAAGATTGTGTGTGAATATGAAAGATAAAGAAAACTGAGAGCCTGTTGAATTTATGCTATCAAGATTTTTAACAGTGAAACGAAAAGAAAGTTGAATGTGTAGTTTTGTACAGACATTGATTAATCTTAAAGACACTTGGAAAGAATGTATAACAATGGGAAGGGATTGTGAAAATGTATGATAAAGATTTATGGACAAGGGAATGGGAATGTAATATCAGAATGATAAATGAAAACTCATATACATCCCATAAACTGAAAATACTGAGGGGAATAGAGGTGTTTAAATGGTGGGAGCAACCCAAGACATGTTTCCTACAGAAAATAATGCAATTTTATAGAGAAATGTGATAACATACATGATTTTATGTATATGTGGAAATGATGCAAAGAAATGTGAATTAAAATGTAGTAGCTGTAATCAGAATGGACATTTGTGTTTGGATTGTAAGTTAATATAAAGGTAAAGTATGAATAAAAAGAGCAGCAATGAAAATATTATAATAAAAGAACCAGAAGATGAAGGGGTGTTACAGAATAATGAAAATGTAAAAAAGAGAAATGGAAGAAAGCTCAGAAGTAAGTGATGAAGTAAGATGTAGGACAGTTAAAAGCAAAAAGAAAAGTAAAAGAGTAAAGAATGTGAACCTGTAAAAATACACCCCCCTGGGATCACTTCAACACCCTCCGAGATCACTTCAACACCCCCCGGGATCACTTCAACACCCCCCAAGGATCACTTCAACACTCCCCTGGGATCACTTCAACACCCTCCGAGATCACTTCAACACCCTCCGGGATCACTTCAACACCCCCCAAGGATCACTTCAACACTCCCCCGAGATCACTTCAACACCCCCCGGGGATCACTTCAACCCCCAGGATCACTTTAACCCCCGAGATCACTTCAACACCCCGGGATCACTTCAACCCCCGAGATCACTTCAACACCCCGAGATCACTTCAACACCCCCGGGATCACTTCAACACCCCAGGATCACTTCAACACTCCCGAGATCACTTCAACACTCCCGGAATCACTTCAACCCCCAGGATCACTTCAACCCCCAGGATCACTTTAACCCCCGAGATCACTTTAACCCCGAGATCACTTCAACAACCCCCGGGGATCACTTCGACACCCCCCGGGGATCACTTCAACACCCCCGGGGGATCACTTCAACACCCCCCAGGGATCACTTCAACACCCCCCAGGGATCACTTCAACACTCCCCCGAGATCACTTCAACACCCCCCCGGGGATCACTTAAACACCCCCCCAGGGATCACTTCAACACCCCCCAGGATCACTTCAACACTCCCCCGAGATCACTTCAACACCCCCCCGGGGATCACTTAAACACCCCCTGGGATCACTTCATTGGCTCTGCTTGACAGAGGCTCAGGTAATTAATCAATGGGGCAGTGAAAGCCGACACACTCTGGCTAGGGTTATAAATGCCCTCGGGCAGATAGCCTAGTACCTACCTATGACAAAAATGAAATGGATTAATGACTTTGCTTAAGAGTAAATAAGAAAGTGAATATTTAAAATGTTTTCCTTAAGTTTAAAAAGGAGAAGTAATTTTAGACTAAATGTGAATTTATTTATTTATTTTATTTTACATTGTTTATGGGACAGTCCGACTGGACACAGGTCCTTTTTCAGCAGAGGCCCGGGGTGAAGAGCTCCACAATACAATACAATATACGAGAGAAAAAAATAGAGCATACTTATTGCAAACATACACAATATGTTGGAGATTAACAATTCTTATAGTAGACAATCACTGTGGTACATAATAACTTAAAACAGCATTTGTATTATTTTTATAGATATAAGTTTTTGCAAATAAATATCAACGGTTCACAAGCTTTCAGGGAAGCTGTTTAGACTTGGCTATACACAGAAACATTCTCTTAGTTTGGGTTAGCCTGGTGAGTGGCACGAACATAGCCAGTCATTTACATAGTGGGTTTTCAGGAGTTTTTTTGAAATGAATAAAGGATGCGGTAGAAGTTATTTGGCTTGGTAGTATGTTCCAGATTTTAGCAATGATGCTGGCAAAGTGGGATTTACTGGCATAATTTCTATGTTGCATGACAGTTATGAGGTTCTGGTTAATAGATCTTAAGGCTCTAGAGGGAATGTGGGGCTGAATTAGGTGCTGGAGTTATTTCAGGAAGGTAGTAGAGTTTGTGTGCAATAGAGAGTTGATTGAGTAGAAGAATATGATGCAACTCAAGCCAGTTAAGATGCTTAAGGAATAGACCATGGTGGGACCTATATGAGGCTTCAGTAGCAATCTTGTTGTAGCAAGATTCCATTTTATTTAGATCAGTTTGGCGGAGATTAGTCAAGGTGGGAGAGGCATAGAGGAGGGTGGATAGAAGATGAGTCCTTGCGATGGTTGCTTTGGTGTGTTTGTTCCTGTCGAGGAGTCCTTGTAAGGAGAATGGAGTGTTAAATGTGGTGTGAATATTATATTATTGGAGGATGTATAATTTCTGACAAATCGATATAGATTACAATTGTAAAATATGTACAGTGTAAATATAATATGGAATATGGGCAGTGAACAATATTCTGGTGTGACAAAGTGTAAAGATAATGTAAAACCATTAGATGTAATGTTGGTAAAAACAGGAAGCTTGTAGCTATGAGATAGAATGGGTTTATAGGATTATAACATTATATGCACATGTAACAAGCAAAGAAAGGTTGTCTTATGTAGCGATTAGTATGAAAATTATAATTGCAGGTGATTTTAAATGTAATTTATGAGAGAAAGATTGAAACAATAGAAAAGATGCAAGAAAAATGCAAAAAAGTGGTAATGTGGGAAATTAGTTATGTGAAACAAAAGCCAGTCATCATCATCTTCTTTCGGCTGTTCCCATTAGGGGTC
The DNA here is from genome assembly GCF_019279795.1 of Protopterus annectens. NCBI lineage: Eukaryota > Metazoa > Chordata > Ceratodontiformes > Protopteridae > Protopterus > Protopterus annectens. The sequence goes on from NC_056740.1 coordinate 458,707,824, forward strand.
GCCACAGCAGATCACCTGTTTCCCATTTCTTCCTGTCCTCTGCATCTTGCTCTGTCACACCAACCACCTGCATGTCCTCTCTCACCACATCCATAAACCTTATCTTAGGCTTTCCTCTTTTCCTGTTACCTGGCAGCTTCATCCTTAGCATCTTTTTCCCAATATACTCAGCATCCCTCCTCAGCACATGTCCAAAGCAATGTAATCTTGCCTCTCTGGCTTTGTCTCCAAACCATCCAACCTGGGCTGACCCTCTAATATACTTATTCCTGATTCTGTCTACCCTCGTCACACCCAGTGCAAATCTTAACATCTTTAACTCTGCCACATCCAGCTCTAACTCCTGCCTTTTTACTGTCTCCAACCCGTATAAGGCTGGTCTTGCCACCCTCTTTTAGACCTTCCCTTTCACTCTTACTGGTACTCGTCTGTCACATATCTCTCCTGACACACTTCTCCATCCACTCCATCCTGCCTGTACTCCTCTTCACCTCTCTTTAACACTCACCGTTACTCTGAACTATTAATCCCAAGTATTTAAACTCATCCACCTTCACCACCTCTATTCCTTGCATCCTCACCATTCCTCTATCCTCCCTCTCATTCACACACATATATTCTTAGTCCTGCTGACCTTCATTCCTCTTCTCTCTAGAGCATATTTCTATCTCTCCAGGGTCTCCTCCACCTGTTTCCTACTCTCACTATAGATCACAATGTCATTTGCAAACAACAGAGTCCACAGGGACTCCTTCTGATCTCATATGTCAGCCTGTCCATCACCATTGCAAATAAGAAAGGGCTTAGAGCTGATCCTTGATGAAATCCCACCTCCAACTTAAACGCATCAATCACTCCCACTGCAGGCCTCACCGCTGTCACACTACCCTCATACATATCCTGTACCACTCTTACATACTTCTCTGACACTCCTGACTTTCTCATACAATACCACAATTCCTCTCTAGGCACCCTGTCATATGCTTTCTCTAAGTCTACAAAAACACAATTCAACTCCTTCTGACCTTCTCTGTACTTCTCCATCAACACTCTCAGAGCAAACATCGCATCTGTAGTGCTCTTTCCCGGCATGAAACCATACTGCTGATCACTAATCATCACGTCCCTTCTTAACCTAGCTTCCTCTACTCTTTCCCATAACTTCATGCTGTGACTGCAATTTAATCAAACAAACAGAAACAAAAGCCAATGGAGTTATAACCTACATTTGCTAAGAACTGACCTTGACTTTTTTATTATATCAGAAGATGTGGGGATAGTGGATAGTAGCATGGTATTAGTCTGTTTTTTTTCAGATAATTTTTGCAATGTGGATCAAACAAATAGAAGAAAAGGAATATTTAAAAACAGGAAAAGGTATAAAAAGAATACATGAAGAGTTATAGGTTCATAGGCTCATACTAGGCTATCTGCCCGAGGGCATTTACAAGCCTAGCCCATAGTTTTGTGGCTTACGCCACCCCTTTAGTATGGGGAACTATACCCATTATTTTGCTGTGCCTCTGTCGAGCAGTGACACTGAGGTAATCCCTGGGGTATATCTGTGATCTCCCATCCATTGGTCAAGATTTCTCTTGAACAAGGCCAGTGAGGTGCTCTGCCTCACATATACCGGGATTTTGTTCCACAGCATAGGGAGTCTTTGGGTGATGAATCTATCCCTCCAGCACGTCCTATTAATAGCCGTGTCAAGGTTTAAGTCTCCGCCTTGTGGCTCTGACGGATCTAGATTTTTTGAGGTGAAGCATATTCATCAAATCTGGGTTTGACATGGCCTTGTATGTCAGGCAAAGGTCACCTCTGAGCAAGCGGTCAGCGACTGAATAGAGCTGGAGTTCTTTCAGTCGGGCAGCATAGGACAGATTTTTGAGACCCTTTATCCTTTTGGTGAGGAACTTTTGTGGCCTCTCCAGCTGCTGCAAGTGTCGGGTCAGATACATTCCGAATGGGGCATTGTACTCAATCATTGGTCTGATGACTGATGAGTATAGGGAGACTATGACCTCCCTTGATCTAGATGTGAATCCCTTCATGATAAGGTGGGCAATGTAGAAGGTTTTCCTAACTACTTTAGCTACATGGATGTCGAATGACAGGCTACTGTCAACCTGGGTCCCCAGGTCCCTGATAACTTCTTCTGTGCTCAGTGGATTGCCACCTATATGGTAGCTAGGGGTAACCTTGTTTTTCCCGAAGGGTATGACTATGCATTTTTTGGCATATAACTTTAGGCCATGGCTCTGGCACCAGTTATCCATTTCTATGAGACCCTTCTGAAGGATATCTGTGTCAGATGTATTTTCGACTACGGCGCCCAGTTTGCAGTCATCTGCAAACTTTGTCAGCCATAACCCTCCTGTGTTTGCTTGTACTTCGGAAAAGTAGATGCCAAACAAGAGTGGGCCCAGGACTGAGCCCTGTGGGACACCACTTGTGACAGGCTTTGAGTCTGACATGGCGCCAGCAACTCTGACCCTATGGGTTCTGTCACTCAGCCAGTTTGCAACCCATCTTGTGATGTATGGGTTAACATTTAAGCTGATGAGTTTTTCAATGATACCCGAGTGGGGTATTGTATCGAAGGCCTTCGCCAGATCGAGGTAGGCTGTATGGACTGCCTTTCCCTCATCAATGGCTTTGGTGACTGTTTAGAAAAAGTCAACCAAGTTTAAAAGGCATGATCTGCCTTTGACAAAGCCAAACTGGGTTGGATCCAAAGTCTGCAAATTCCCTATGTCTTTATTTATGAGGTCCATTATGATCCTCTCCATGGCTTTGCAGATAAGGCTTGTCAAGCTAATGGGCGGTAATTTCCAGGGTCGGTGGAGGCACCGCCTTTGTGAAGTGGGACCACAGTCGCAGTGCGCCACTCCCTGGGTACGTATCCTGAGATGAGACTATGATTAAACAGCTGTCCTAGCTGTGGGTTTAATTCCTCGTTGAGTTCGTGGAGCACACAGCCGGGGACACCATCAGGTCCCATGGATGCTGTGTTTTTTGCTTTGGAGAGAGCAGTTCTCACTTGGGCGTTAGAGATGTTTGGGGGGCTGCAATTGTTTGGGGGGCTGCAATCATTTGGTATAGATATCTCTCCTTTTGGGGGAGGGGGGGGGGAGAAGTTTGCACTGAACCTGTCCGCCAGTATGTTGGCAATGTCTGTAGGATCAGTAATCTTCACATCATTTTGAACTAGTTCTGAGCATATCTGGGAGTTTCCTCCCAGGTTTCTAACATAGCTAAAGAAGGCCTTATGATTGTCTTTTGAGTCTTTAGCTATTTTTCTCTCAAAATTTGCTTTGGATGATTTTATGAGAGCTCTTAGTTTTTTACTTATAGTGATCAAAGGTGTCTTACCTTTTAAGGATTTTGCTCTATCTTGTAGTAGCTTCCTCCTTTTGTTGTAGAGTTTGTTTATGGCTGGGGTCCACCAGACTGGACGCTTGCCTTTAGTACAAAGAGTCTTTGTTTTGCTTGGGATTGCCTTATCCATGCAGTCCTGCAGGTGCTGGTAGAAGGCATTTGTAAGTGATTCAGCGGCTTGAGTACTGTTCTCCGCCGGCTCGGGGGCCTTAAAGGAGACCACACTAGTCTTTAGAAGTGTGAAGTCGGCTTTCAAGAAGTTCTTTACTGTGGTCTTTTTTATTTCAGGTGGGGGTGGGATGAGGACCTCCAGCGAGATTAGTTTGTGATCTGATCTCACCAGTGAGGGGTATACTTCCAGTGTTGAACATTGTGCTCCCATATTCGTGATGATGAGATCAAGTATGTTTTCTCCTCTTGTGGGGATGGTGACTAGTTGTTCCATGGCATTTGAGTTTATGAATTCCAGGAACTTTTGGGCTAGAGTGTTTGGGCTTGAGTAGTGTTCCCAGTCTATATTAGGGTAATTGAAGTCACCTAGTATGATGGTGTTTGGAGATACATTTATCCCCTCCAGTGTTTTCAGGAAAGCCATGTGAGGTTCCTGAGTTTGTGAGGGTGGCCTGTAACATGCTACAATTTGCAGAGCAGTCTTGCCTATGGTTAATTGCACCTGGATGGTCTCCGATGCATCATGCGTTGCCACCAGTCTTGAGGTGTGGGTGTCCTTGATGAATATGGATACCCCCTCCTTTCTTGGTATTGTCCGGATTTTGGGGCCGGAACGCATGATATGAGGTAAAACCTGATAGTGCTGGGGTGCTCTCAGGAGCCTTGAACCAGGTTTCTGTCACAGCACAGACATCGATGTTCTCCATACTGAGAAGGGCCTCGAGTGCGTGCATTTTGAGATTTAGACTTCTGGCATTGAGCAGCATTACCCTTAGTTTTTTTCCTTTTTTGTGTTCTAGGGTGGTAGGTTTAGAATTTGAGCCTTGCCTAAAAAAGGCACTATGGGGGTGGCAAGAGCCTTTGCCAATATCCGGAATCTCAGGGGTGACAGGTGCAAGCCGTCCCTTGCGAAGCAGCGTGGCTTGTCCAGCATGTCATCCCAGGCAGACAGACATTGGATCCCTTTGAATGACACCAGAGTTTAAGCCAATTGTTAAAGCTGATCATCTTATCTCTGTATTGTGGCATCATTCTTGGTGAAGGTAGGATACTGCTCAAGGTCAGGGTCATACCTGCCTGGGCTACATAATCAGAGAGCTCCTCAATGTCTCTTTTCATGTAGTCCAAGGAGGTACGTCTCAGGTCGTTTACACCAGCGTGGACAATGACTGAGTCGTATTTGTACCTGCTGTTGAGAGACCTGAGTGCTTGCGTTATGTGGCGGATTCTAGCGCCCGACAGGCAGCTTACTGTAACTCTCTCCTTACTCAGTCTGGTGAGCGGGACGTCAGTGTGTCTGACTATGGAGTCACCAATAACTAGTGTGTCTGGCATTGTGTTTGGCCTTAAGGGCTGTGACTGTTTGACACTCTGACTGTGAGGTCTATGTGTTGCAGGTGTTGTGTTCTGAGGTGGTGGTTGTTTGGGTGTCTGCTTTGGTGGCCTCTGCTGTTTTGGTAGATTTTTGATCAGAGCCTCCGAGTATGTCTTTGTGTGTTTATGTGTATGATTCGAGGTTGTGATGGTACTATGTGAGACTGGGTCTATAGTGTGTGTGTGGTAACCTTCTCCTCCTGTCTGGTCTTGCCAGTCCTATGTTGAGAGAGCTCAGCCTCCAGTTTGGCCATATAGTTGCATCTCTCGCATGTATTTGTGTTTTGTGGGAGGAGGAGAGGGTTGTCTGTGTACATGAGGCAATTGTAACATTGCCTCAATATTCCCAGGGAGCAGGAGAGGACACTAGCAACTGATCCCTCGACATGCTAGAAGGAATAGACAAAAAAACTTCAAAAGAGATTCCGGGGGATGTGGGTGACTGAGAAATGGGGGTTTGCCTTTTTGGGGTACTATCTATGACAAGAGTGCTGTATCAAGGTGATAAGTACTGTAGGAGCAAGTGCTAGGTTTAACAGATAGAGAATAGTCTAATTGGAGTCAAGTAGAGATGATCTTTTTAGTTATAGGATACGCTGATTAGATCAGTAGTATAGTTTGAGGAAGGTAGTTTTAAAGGAAAATTTGAAGAGTGGACTTTAGGTAGCCCGAATAGTTTAAACCTGCTTAACCGGCGCTGCCCTAGTGTGCAACAGTGGCAACTCCGCGCTAAATCGTGCTAAAGCACGCTAAAACGCGCTTTATAGCAGGGGGCTGGAAAAGACAGGAAATGACCCAAAATGGCCAATAGACTACAAGTTACTGCCTTAAACCACTCCTCTAAGGACAAACAGGCAGCTCAGTACTCCCCACTCTCACTGGTGAGTAAAGAAACTTCCCCCTGACCAAACAAGGAAAATGGAGAAACACATGGAATAAAAGTGGCTCAAGTGAAATGTTGCAGTTGGGGGAAGATCATATAACTATGAGGAATTTTCATAAAATTAGTCTAAATGGTGGACTGAGTTTTAAAACAGGTATAAAAAGTGCTTTTTTTTTGTCAATGGCAAAATAAAGTTAGAAATGAAAAAAGTAAAATTAGAGAAAATGTATAGAAATGCATTGAAGAAATGAGAAGATAATGTAAGCAATTATTATAATGCAGAAAAGAGGCATCATAGGATCATAGGAGGTTACTAGGCTAATGGCCCTGGGGCCCTTACATGCCTAGCCAAGAGTTTATCCCCACAAGGAAACCTCAGTCAGCACCTGTCACCCCTGTCAATGAGGGAGACAGGTGCAACCCGTGGGATGAATTTGTGGTTTCCTCTCATCAAGGTTACAGTTGAAGAGGGTCAGTAAGCTGGTCTGTTTGATGTGTATGGGAAGTCTATTCCAGAGATGGGGCAGTCTCTAGGAGACAAACCTATCTGTCCGTCAGTTTTTGTTAATGTCACATATTAGGTTCAGGCCTTTTGAGTGGGTAGTGTTTGAGGAGTTAGACTTACGGATATGGAGCATCTCTAGTAGGCAGATCCAAGAAAGGTCACCCCTGAGCAATCTGTATGATACCGAGTCGAGTGATAGTGATTTGAGCCTGTCTTCATAGGACAGGTGTTGGAGGCCATGAATTCTCTTTGTGAGGTATTTTGGTGGCCTTTCCAGTTGGTGCAGATGTTTGGAGAGGTACATCCCAAATGGGGTGTTTTACTCAATTATAGGTCTAATAAGGGAGGAGTATAGGGAGGTAATAACCTCCTTTTTTCTGGATGCAATCCCTTTACTTACAAGATGAACCAAGTAAAAGGCTTTTCTGACCACTGCCGCTACATGATGGTTGAATGTGAGCTTATTGGCCTGAGTGCTCAGGTCTCTCACCACAGGTTGTGTGCTTAGGGGGTTGGCGTTGATGTGGTAATCAGTAGGGGTCATGTTTTTGCCAACTGGTATGATGATGCATTTTTTTTGCATTTAGCTTGAGGCTTTGACTTTGGCACCAGTCATTAGTTGCTGACATACTCTCTTGCAGTATGTTAACGTTATTTGGGAATCAATTGGTATAAAAAAGAAATTTTGAAAAAACTAAGTTCTTATTTTTCAGAGATATTTTTTACAAGGAAGAAGAAAACAAGTATCTGTATATTTGGGTAAATTATTCAAAGAAGATTTTAGTCTACTGAGAGAAACTAAATATATAAATGGTGAGGTGAAAAGAAAACTAGAGCAAATTATGGGTATTGTAGTAAGGCATGTTTGAAAATATGTATAAAAATAAACGGAAAGAAAATAAAAGTGGATGGAAAGTTACAAAAATTCAGAACAAGTAGAGAAAGATTAGAAAGAAGTTCTTAAGAATGTAAATATTGCATCAGTGTCCGGTCTGTATAGTATTGGATCTGGAATGTATCAGAAGTTACTGAAATTGCAGAAGAAGTATTTAACAAATCATGAATGAATGGTTATAAGGATGTGTTTATGAAGAGTTATATATTGGAATAGTAAAATTTATCTGAAAAATGGAAAAAAATGAAATAAAAACTGAGGTTTATTACATTAAATAACACACATTACAAAATATATATGAAGATGTTACAGATGAGAATGCAAAGAAAGGTGGGGAATATAATGAAAAAATGCATATATGATAAACGGGGAAAAGAAAGGCAAACATCATTGCAAGAGAAATTGTGGATGGCACTGTAAATAAAAAAAAATTGTTAAACTTCTTCGTTGAAGGTTGTGTGTTAGGGCTGGCAACTCGGCACGTAAAAATCTATCTGCCAATCATTAGTGGACCGGAGTTCCACTGTGGCGACCCCTAACTGGGAAAAACCGAAAGACACAACAACATTTTAGGTAATATTAGTGCAGCATGTGATACAGTAGGGCATGATGCTTTGTGGGACGTTATGGAGAAATATGGGATAGGAAATAAAATTTGGGGAATATGTAAGTCAGCATATCAAAATAATAAAGTGAGAGTGTTAGTAAACGGATGTTTGAGTAAAAAAATGAATACAAAATGTGGTACAAGGCAAGACTGCTATACGAGTAGAATCTTATTTGCTATAGTGATGAATGTGATTGTAGCTAAAGCAGCTGCAATATATGATATAAAAAGAAGTAATCATTCTGGTAGTTTTAATGTGCAGATGATATAGCTGTGGAAGCTAAAAAATAAAATATGGATGAGAGAGGCATTGATGTGTTTGAATTGATGCTTATAGGAAATGTAAATGAATAAGGATAAAAGTGAAGGAATAGGTTTCTTTGTTATGAATAACATATGGTAAAAAAGAAACATTAATGATGCAATGGAAAAGTATTATAAAAACAAATGAAAGAAATATGTTTATGGAAAATATAAAATAATAAAAAAATTGTATGTTAATGGGAAAATAGCATACATTTTTAATGTTTATATGATACCAAGAAAATGTAAAAAATTATTCAATTATTGTTTTCTTTTATAAGAGATACAAGACTGAACCCAGGAAAAGAACAGATTGTATATGTATGAAGATGAAGGGAGAGTGGGATTAATTAATCCAATTGCATACTCAGCTTCTCTAAATGTATATACAGCGTTAAAATGGATAAAGTGAAAAAAAGAGATTTTAATAGTGAGAATGTTTAAGTACAGGATTTATTTGTAATATGGTGCGAAGAAGAAAAAGAGAAATGGAGCAGATAAATAAAACAATCAAAAATGATCAAGAAAAGACATTGATATGGAAGTTAAACATTGATAATATAGAGAAAGCTAGAAGGATGTGCTACAATAATATGACAAAACAATATTATTTCGTGAATCCACTGGAAAAGTTATCTAGAAAAATGATTAATAGTATGAAAATAAGAAAAAATAGTAAATTAGGAAATATGCCATATAAAAATGAAAATGATAAAGGTATGTTTGTTTTGTGGGTAGGAAGAAATAAAAGAACATTTGTTTTTCAAATGTAAAATAGTGTCAAGACTGGAAAAACTGCATGAAGAAAAATGTTTGGAGAATATTGATGACTTAGATAAAGTAGATATAAATATGATAACGCAAGGATATTGTAGAGGTAAAAATATATAAAATGAGTAGATAACATTTTATTTTATGTAATATGGGTTATTTGGAAAGAAAGATTGAATGAAATTATATTTAATGAAAAATGGATATCAGCACATATACTGCAAAAATGTGAGTATGGTGTGAAAAAAGGAGTGACGATCAATTATAGACGAAAAAATTACAAGATAGTATACGTTGTAAAATGAATATTTTGTATGTATGTAAATATATAAATATTTAAATAACAATTAATTATTTTTATGTTGTATTAAATAAAGGATCCCTAATGTATTCAATAGGAGTCGTCGTATCTTTTATGTCCACCTGAGCCTACTACAGACTCATGCAGATGGAAGATCGGTTTAACATCTCTTCCAAGGGATGACATTACTAAGGAGTGGAGAAGCCCTCTTCTGCAGCTGTGTAGTGCTAGCAAACTAGCTAGCATGTGTGAGAATGGGAGCCACAGCCTTCTCTGCCGAAGGTAAGTATTCTACTGTTGTGCTACTGATGCTGATACTTCATCCACCCATCCATTCATCCAGGCATTTTCTATTCCTTCCTTCTGTCCATCCATGCATTCATCCATCTATCCATTCTTCCATCCATTTATTTTTCCTTTCATGCAGTTAATGGTACAAAAGCCAGAGCTTATTGTAGCAAGCAAGGACCATCATGAATAAAAATTGACTTCACTGTAGGTGAGAGATCTTGTTTGTTTGTCACTATCCTTTGTGCTACCTGACCCTCACCCACCATATTAATGAATTCCCATTTTTGGCTTCTTTGCTGTTCTCACACATGGCAAGGTCAACTGTTCTGTAAAAATAACTGAATTATCTATCTTCCTGGAAATATCTCCTAGCCCCATTTCTTCTCAGTCAAATTACTGAGTCCGTGTTTCATATTTATTGTATGTTGGTGACTGGGTCATTGCTATGAGCCTTTTTCAAATGAATCACATGGAGCATGCTCTCATGCAAACATTTAAAGATAATGCAGCAGCTGCAAAGTTGTAGTAATGTTAAATAATAGCTGTATTATTTACTATTTTTATATTTGTTAACTGAGTTTTCAAACTGAACTGAAGCCCGTTTTTCATGTACTAATATTATGAATTATTGGGAACAAGATTAGAAGTCTCAATTAGTCGGTAAGTAACAATTTTCCTAGCCTAGTATCTAAATCCTTAGTTTAAAAAGGCATACCTTTCAAGAAGCATAACCACTGAAAACTCATTTTGTACTATACAACTAGTGTTGCAAGTGAATTTAGCAACTTTATTAAAACTGCAGTACTACAAAAAACTGAGAAGTAAAATGCCTAATCATTTATGAGGGCACTGAAGTAAGACATAACAGAAAGAAAGATTTAATTTTGGTAGCTGGGTGAGGTATGAGGTAGTTATGTTTCATTTGGTAGGTGTGATAGGGAGGGTAAGTTGGAATGTGGCCATTGGGTAGTAAATTGAAATGAGGCAGCAGGACAGTGGTGCTAACATGTTGGTAAGTCTGTTATAGATGGTTGGAGCAAGATTATTTAGATCTAAACCAAGACTTGGTAGTTCAGGAGGAACAGAACAATTCTGCACTGGGCATAGAAACACTAAACTCAGACCTAATAATTTTAAAGTATGTGCGATAATGTGGTCTATTAAATATTACAGCAAGTGCTTCTTTTTGACCCCTCCCCTTATTTAATTTGTCCAAATGTTTTGGATTTCTAATACAATGACAGGAAAGGACCCCATTCCTGAGTCAGAACATAGAGTTCATGAAATTAGTATTGTTTCAGCCATTGATGTTTGTCAACAGTGTTCTTCCCAACGCATACAGTGTACGTAGAACAGATTCAGCTTCCTGTTCACATGGAGTTATGTATATCAGTAGTATTTTAAGTTCCTGTTCACATGGAGTTAGGTATATCAGTAGTATTTTAAGTTCCTGTTCACATGGAGTTAGGTATATCAGTAGTATTTTAAGTTCCTGTTCACATGGAGTTAGGTATATCAGTAGTATTTTAAGTTCCTGTTCACATGGAGTTAGGTATATCAGTAGTATTTTAAGTTCCTGTTCACATGGAGTTAGGTATATCAGTAGTATTTTAAGTTCCTGTTCACATGGAGTTAGGTATATCAGTAGTATTTTAAGTTCCTGTTCACATGGAGTTAGGTATATCAGTAGTATTTTAAGTTCCTGTTCACATGGAGTTAGGTATATCAGTAGTATTTTAAGTTCCTGTTCACATGGAGTTAGGTATATCAGTAGTATTTTAAGTACTTTTATTTATTTATTTATTTTTTTTGTTAGCCCTGATGCTGCAACTACTATTGGAATCCTCTAGGTGTCGTTACTCTTCCTTGCTCTAGTTATTGTTTGTAAATAAAGTTTGGCAACAAACTAAGTTGTCCCGGGACATCTCCGTGGGGGGGGGGGGTTAGGTTAATATTAAGGGGAGTTAAGTGGGTTGGGAAGTGGAGGCGGGGATGGTTGGGAGGAAGTGAGATAATGAGGGGGAGGGGCTTAAGAGGTTTAGTCTAGTGTAGTTGGGTTAAGCAGTCACATTTTGGAGTGAACTTGCTAAGGGCAAGTGACGTCCGAGACGGCATGTTGGTATTCCTGGGGTACAGGTAGGCCTTGGGTTGCTGGTTGGTGTCTGTTGAGGTATACGGGTAATTAAATGTTTTCTTTTGGCTTTGGTGGTTGGGCTTTGAATTGGACGGAGATGTCCAATTGGTTGCAATATTGTTAATTTTTTTTTTCTCATGGCGTCTTCCTTGCAGGATTATTCTCGTTGGGCTGCATGCTTATGATGTTGAGCAGGGTGCTGGTGGCTTTATCACTGGTGAGTAAGGGTGTATTTTCCCCTGTACCCTATATTGTACATGTCTGTGCAGTTTCTGTGGTTGTAGGGTTTAGTAATGTAATGTAATGGTTTGAGTAGGAGCTGCAATCGTGCATGATACAGTTACTCGGTTAGTGTTTCAGCATGCAGGGAGGTTTCAGTGCGTTGGCAGTGGCCGGTGTGGGTTGGTTTCATTGCTCAGGGAGCCCTGCTTATATAAAAATAGATGACATATGTCACATAAAAAAAAAAAAAAAAGAGAGACCTGCTCTGAAGAGTTTAGTCAGTTTGGGTTAGGATAGTGATGGCTTTCTGTTCCATTAGTGCAGAGGGCGATCTTTCTGGTTAGTTGTCATTCATGAAGTTGGAATTCAAGGCATTTCTTATGATTAGGAAGACAAAAGTGGATTTTACGAGCTTTGAGTTTTCTTGTTCACAGGGGCACCCGGGGCATGCGTGGTGGAACAGCGTGAGCTGCCCAGCGGTTACCGGGCATGTTAGGGGGGGTTGCATGTCTTGGATCTGAGGCCATGCCTCTCAACTGTGCATATTTTGGTGGGGTGTCCAGATCTTGGGGTGGTTGGTAAGGAATAATAAAAAAATAAAAAATAAAAAAAAAGGTGGATGTGGTTTTGATGAGCGGAGCTGCTGCATGCAGAGCGGGGAAGGGTTAAGTGCTTGGCTGGTGGTTTGCAAGTGGGAAAGGGTGGCCATCGGTGGTTTCCGGCTTGATCTCATGTCACCCAGCCATTCAGATTTCACAGAATGCCCTGAATTTGACTCATGTTTTTGGCCGTTTTTGTTTTCATAGTAAAAGGCATGTTCAACGGCCTCTTTTGAGGTTTTACAGGAGCAATAGTTGACATTCACGGTGTTTTCATGATAAAAGGCACGTTCAACGGCCCCTTTTGAGGTTTTACAGGAGCAATAGTTGACATTCACGGTATTTTGTTGAATGCCTGGACTTCTGCCCCATACTTGGGTCCTTTGCTCATTGGTGGCTTTTCCCAGGCTCTGAATGAGGTGTCCACAGCTGGTGCGATGATTGGTTTCAGTATGAGAAAAAAGAAAAAAAAAGTGCTATGTATGTTGTCTCTGCTGGGGGTCAATGCATGGAATGTCCTTGTTGCTTCAGCTGGGGATTGTGTTGCAGAGTGCAGGGGTGTAGCCAGAGATTTACATTTTGTACTCCTACCTAATGTTGCTGCTTCCAGTACTCACTTGTCAGTGCAGAAATGTACTCACCCCTCAAAATGCTACCCCAAGATACATGGAAAGATGTACTCTCTTTTCAACTGTTGCAATTAACTGCCATACAAAGCTAGTTATAAAGATGTATTCCTTTGGCACAAGAATTGTTTGTGAACTGCTATACTGTGAATATTCATTTACTCAGTTGTAGACAGTTTGTGCTTTTTTAGTGCTGACATTAGCACAAGTTGCTCAGAAAAACTGGACACATTCAGTACTGTGAGTATACTTACCTACATCCTTGGCAGAGTGGTGGGTCGGACATGGGGAAATTGCAGTTGCGGCAGTCCTGGTTGAACATGTTGGTGTGTTTTGCTCGAGTTTGAGGACCCTTATTGGTGCACCCAGTGCCTTGTGTGTTTCTCTGCTAAAGCTTGCCTTCCTGCTTGTGCAACATGACTGGGAGCGAGTGAATGCTGTGTACACAGTGTTTGGTGATAGACGGACGTCCCACCTACTTGACAAACCGACTCTGCAGTATCAGTCCCTTCTCTATTCGGCATTGTGGATGATGGTTGTTACCCATCATGTCCTTTAGAGCTTACTATTTGTTGGATGCCCTCATGTTATTTATGTCTCCAGTTAATGGTGCTGATATTTTAAAGTGTCCGGCTTTAAAAGTGTCTCTGATTTAGGATTTTGATGGGGCAAATAGTGTAAGATTGGATTAAAGAGTGATTTGGAAGCTGTCACAATTATACTGTAATGGGCCTTATTTTGTGCTTTGCCCATTAGTTATTTAAGAGGTATGAATGGCAGACAGTGGAGCGGTTACTAGAAAAAGGAACTTATGCATAGGGACATGGATACATGTGTTTGCAGGTGACTAAAACCAAGTGTGGTTCTTAAGGTTTAACAGAATCGGTGATTTTGCTTGGGATACAGATGGTGACTTAACCTTAACACATACGCGCAGTGATTATAGTTGCAGATGTTGCCTCTGGAGACATTTATTAATCCACATTCCCTTATGCTGTAGATGTCAGCTTAATACTAAGTCCCTTTTGTCATCTCTGGCTTGGTTTACAGTTGTTGAGAGCTGTCTGTGATTCACTTAACAGCTATATACATTCTATTCTTAGAGGACTACAGGAAGAAGGTTGGGGTGAAGCAGTCTATGCAGTGGGCCACAGGCAACGGGTTTATATATCACCCTATTAACAATGGTGATGGGTGGGGTCACAGGGCAGTTAAGGTATATTGTTTGTCAAAAAATAAACAGACACGCAATGCTTGGCAATTACAGCAGACTGCTGTTCGGGTCTCCATATAAATTTGTAATGCAAGCGCTTTGGCTGAGGTTGAGAGGTGTATTGGGGGTTTCTCGTCCCACAGTTAATTGTCAGTTTGGTTCTTCCATTATTCCTGGCTTTGTACAGATTTCGTGCTTTTAGGACAAATTAAAGGTATAAAAATGCACATGCATTACAGCAATAAAATAAATACATTATGACATTCTCTCCCATTGAAGCATGAAAGGTTTGCTCTGGTTGATTCAGAATTATATGATGACCCTGGAAGTTCGTGCCATATGGTTTAATTGAATGCCTGCAGTTCTGAAGGTATTGAGCTGATTCATTGCCCGCATTGTTTGAGCTGGGAGGTTGAGAGGTATATATGTGTTAGAGTTGTTTTCATGGCTGGTAGGCGAACGGGGGTGGGATGAAAGGAAAGAGGGGAGAAAAAAAAAAGGAAAGGAGCGTCAAGTCTTAATTACATTTGAATGAGTGAAGGGGGGCTCATGTCAGAGGGTCCCCTTGATAGCGCTGTAAGATGCCATTTGTTTGGCATTATGTTTGGTTAGTGTGCTTCATTTGGAGATGGAAGATTAAGAGCTGGGCAGAAGGTGTTACAATACAAGTTAGCTTGGCTTAGACAGTGCACTAAGTGATGTAGTATGGAATTGCAGGGTTACCTTGGTTGGGGATATTGATAGGTCCCTTCAGGTGGGGGGTTTTAGTTGTAACATACTCACTTGATAGTTAAAATTCGGTTAATTGGAAGTGTAGTTTTAGTTATGGTTGCTTTGTCATAAATGTGTGTGCAGTGGTACACACCTTCCCGGGTTGGCAGGATAGGTGGTTCTGAATAATGTTCTGAATGTGCGTGTTTTCTAATATGCTTTATATGTACCCCTTTTTTCTTTCATGCAGATGGGTGTTTTCTGGACCGCTGGGGTTATACTTTGGAATAGGTGGGTATAAGGTGAAACCATCACAGGTTAGAGGATTTATTTTTGTCCTTTTCTTTGCAGATGGTGGAGTTATGGGTACCAGTGGTGGCACCACACAGGGGCTCGCAGATGATGGAGGCGTTGGCGAGCGAGTAGGTTACTCATGGTGAGCTCAACTGGGCAACAGTTACTGGCTGAAGTTTGTGTATTTCAAAGTTGATTTTAGTAGAGGATTTACATAGCTAGCCAGAGAAGGAAGGCATTTGAGTTTTGATTTCAAGCTTAAGTGGTGGTACCATCAGTATGTTAGATCAATGTTGGAAAGTTGTTCCCACTAAAGGGAGAAGCAGCCGTTTGCCATAGGTAAGAGTTTGGGACTCGGTAGTGGGCTGGATGAAGTTACAAGTAATTTATTTTATTTTATGTTCATTAAGGCAGGTGCTGTGGGTGGGGTGGAGCCACAACAATCTTAGAATCATAGGACGTTATTAGACTACTGGCTTTGCAGTGCTTACAAGCTAGACAATGTCTGGCTTCATTTGTGTGGGTAGCCTTTATCATGAGTGGTAGGTAGCCAAGATCGATTTTTATTCCACATGCTGCTTCTATTGTCCTTCTTGGATCACAGTACTCTTAGTATCACAGGAAGTTATTAGGCTACTGGCTCAGGGATGATTACAAGCTAGACAAGTTTGGCTTTTATTTTTGGGGATATGAGTTGTAAAAAAAAAAAAAAAAGCGGGGGGGGGGCTGGTTCCATACTTTGGTGCAAAGTTTGGCAAACACTTGATGGGGGTGGCAGGGGTCCTTATCAGTGCCTCCATGTTAAGTAGTTATTGGCATGTGTGCACAGAGAATTTATTTTCTTTTCTATGCAGATTGCTGAAGGCCAGAAGGCATCATGCGGTGGCTTGTGAAGGGGATCTGAAAGGTGACATTTTGATAGGATGGATTTTCTTGCCACCAGAATGGGGCACAATGTGGGGCTGAGTACCTTATTAAGGCATATTAGAGCTCTGTGTTCAGTTTAGGGGAAGAGACCCTTCGAGGGGAAAGGCTAAGGGTAGGCAGTGGGGTTTTACAGCAGCTGAGTATGTAGTCACAAGGTAATGTCTTGTTTACTTGAAATTGTTGGGGAGTGCCAGAATTGAACTTCACATTGTATTATTAACTGGGGTCTTCCTTGCTAGGGGTCAGGTAGTGTTGGGGGTTGGGGTAGAGTATTCTTGCTCCTGTGGCAGGTGAGACTTTGGTAAGCATTAGGTAATTGCAAAGGGCTGGTAATGTCCGGGTAATTATTGTACACCAAATGATGTTTGGCTTGACCCTTCCCTTTATGGGAAGTGGATTGAACAATTTTGGATAGAAGGGAGGGGGAACAACCTGGTCAGGCTGGTTGGCGGAGAAGAGGGATAGGCTTGCCTCTATGTCTGGATGTTCATTTCAAGGATCTGCGGAATGGAAATGAGTAGTTGGAAGAAGCTTGCTGAATAGATAAGCAAGCTGAGGAAAGGATGGTGCTTATTTGGTGGATGGTAATTCAATGGATGGTGTATGAAGTGAGTTGGGACGCTGCTTCATAAGTAAAGTAAGTGAGCAGAGGTATGGACCCTACTTGTTGGGCAGAGTGAGCAGGTATGCTGCCCTAATTAATATTACAATGAATGGTGTATGAAGTGAGATGGGATGCTGCTTAATAAGTAAAGTGAATAGAGGTATGGACACTGCTTACTGGGGCAGGGTGAGTAGGTACGCTGCCCTGATTAACATTACAAGGATTGTTATGCTGTATTTAGTATCAATTATATCATGAATAGTTGTAATTAATAAAGTTGGTGATCAAAGCTATGTTATGGAAATCTAATAAACGTCGTCAAATGTCATTTGGTGTGATGTGTGTTATTGAAGGGGACCCGGGACAAGTCCTATTTTATGACTTTGTATCTCTCAGTACATAGGACATTGTCATTGCTAGGTGTACCTATTTCAGGGATTGACAATACTTTTGTCCCTATTTCTTGGAGCTACTATATCTGGTTCTCTTGTTTCTACTTTTAATAACTGTAGATATTGGATAGCCCACTGTAATATGGGCTTCATCATTCTCAGTAATGCTTTATGGTTCATGTTTCAAATGCTTCTCAGTCTTGTCGCATTGCTTTGCCTTTCAGTATGCAGACCCTCAGCCATGAGTGTGTCATAACCAGCAATGGGAAGTTAAACTGTCTCTAGCTCTGTATTACAGAACCTGCATTTGTCTGTTTCTCCCACTTCTACAGACTTTGGGAACCAGTATGCATTTAACACACTATCCTGAGCTGTCATTATTAGACTTTCGTCTTTTGCTTTAAATTCACTACTGAGCCATTCATGCATCACATCTTGATCAACCTGTGTTAGCTCCTGGTGTTCTGTGTACTTGTGACTACAACTGTGGGCTTTTTCTGTTTTTCTTTCCTTTTTTTTTTTTTGATACTTTATTGCTGCCCGATTTCATCTGCCCCTGGTTTGATTTCCATTCCCACTCTGTTCTGAAGTGCTTCTGTTAAACGAAACAATGCTGTTACGACTTCTCGTCATGGTTTAGAACTTTCAGTATGTTTGGATCTAGTGATGTCTACAAATATGTCTGTAATCCCATGACTGCAGACCTGTACACACTGTCTGTTTTTGAGGAGGTCTGTATCTCTGTTTCATAATAAGGGATAATATATAATCCTGGCAAAAATTGAAGCCTTTTTTCTTTTTTTTTTGTCCAGCTGATTCAATGATGTTTGGGGTCAGTCACTCGCACCAAAGATGTAGGTTAAAACAGGAAGAGCAAATTGATAATAGCTTGGACTGTATTCCTAGATGTGAAAACAAGTTTCAATATTAGCTTTACTCTTCTGAAGTATTGCTTACTATGCTTTGTTCTCATTCATCCAGATTTTATTTCTGCCCCTTCATCTCTTCCCAAATATTTACACAAACCCTCCTGTTCAAGTTCCTTTAAATCAGTCGTGACACATGTTGATATTTTCTTGTTGCTGCAGCGTTCCTGCAATAAATGTTTTGCACAGTTATCAATGCTAAAAGTCATTCTTATATAATTTGAAATGATTTGTGATCAATCAACATAGAGTACATCTCAAACATCTGTAAGCATTCCATAACCCATGCTTTGGAATAAAATTCCTAACTACATCAGGCAGAGCCCCTCACTAACACTCTTCAAGAGAAACCTTGATGAGTGGATGGGTAACAGAAAATGCATCCCTGGGATCACTTCATTGGGTCTTCTTGACAGAGGCTCATTTAATTAATCAATGGGGTGACGAAAGCTGACACATTCTGGCTAGGCTTATAAATGCCCTCGGGCAGATAGCCTAGTACCTACCTATGAATGTGGGATGCTGTTACTCTGTTGGTTTTTCTTGTATGATTTGTTTCCACTCTTTATAGTGGCATTTTGTTTCCACACTTTATAGTGGCATTTTGGTTCCACGCGTTATAGTGGCATTTTGGTTCCACGCTTTATAGTGGCATTTTGGTTCCACGCTTTATAGTGGCATTTTGGTTCCACGCTTTATAGTGGCATTTTGGTTGCACGCTTTATAGTGGCATTTGGTTCCACTCTTTATAGTGGCATTCTACTTGTTTTCTTCCATTCTTTTGTTTGACTGCCTTTTGGTCGGAGCACTTTATCTGTTATTAGTTTTGCTGCATAGTAATATACTCTTTTTTATTGTCTTCTTTTATAGCACAGTAATCCTTTTAATAATCCCAGTTACTGTGTTCATCTGGTTTACCAGTTTAATGACACTGAGTTTTATTAAATATCTGTAATCTATTTCTTTGACGCGTCTTAATATGTCTGTTCATCTCTTTTAAATCCCTGGCCATTTTCTTATGCTCTCTGTTTCTTGCTGTTTCCGTTGCTGTGCAGTTCAAACTGAACTTTCATGCAAGTCTCCTACAGAAGTTTCCAGAACATCACTATGTAGCTGAACTTCTGCAGATGCATCTTACTCGATCTGTTGCTCCTGCAGCTGGGGGTTCGTTTGCCCATTATAGGGCTGTACGCACGTATTACGCTATGAATCAGTGAGGATCTTAAGCTTAACCTCTCATTCCCATAATAGATTTAGCCCTTCTGTTTTGCATACAGACGGGCTGAACATTTTGGGAAATTTAAATGTTTCCACTATCCATAAGGGGCACGAGTAATAAACTGGGAATAAATTTGTGGCTACTTATCCTTTTCTCCAAATGACATCTGACCAGAGTAAAAGAAGTACTTTAAGTGGAAGATGGTTCCACAGAAACAGTAATGCCTGTGATACATACTTGCCTATCCAGCTTGCTTGATTGATTTTACAAAAGAGATTAACATCCTTTGAGTGGATGCTTATGCTAACACTGGACTTGAGTATGTACTATAGCTGACAGAACAGGCTCTGATGAAGCTCTGTATCCAAGGCACAGGTCACCTCTCATTAGTTTGTGTAATACCCAGAACAGGGACATGGTTTTGAGGTAATCTGCATAGTTTTATTATTTATAACCTTGACTTTTTTTGTGAGACAGCACCTGTGCTCAATCTATTTGTTACAAGTGTTTGGACAGCTACATGCTAAAAAGGACACTATACTCAATGACTGGCCTAATGTGTACTGAGTACAGTTGAATGATATCCTTGGATCCACATCAATACCATTAGATATAAGCTGCACGATGAAAAACAACTTCTTACAATAGTGGGTACATGGTGATCAAACGGCAGTTTTTTGTCATCATAGGTTCTCCGACACTTAAGTGTGGAATACACTTTTCAGGGTTGTATTGAGTCTGTTGCAGTCCCACCTTTTTGCAAGGAAACAGCTATTGTTGTCCTGCACTCATCTGGCATATACCTGTTTTGAGGCTGATATTGAATAATGTCTGGAGGGGATCAGTCAGGCCATGGTTCAGGCTGACCAGTAAGTGGCATAGTATGTTATGTGGCCCCATAGATGTAATATTCTTGGCCTTAGATTAATGTCTGCAGAACTTGTTCTTGGAAGATGAGGGCACGTAAATGTAGTAACATGATCCAGGAATACTGGAGGAGAGTGAAGTCTGAGATAACCAATCAAGGAGGAGACAATTTAATTGTCTCCTCCTTGATTGGTTATGTCCCCCCAGGTCTGAATATGTGCTATAATTTACTATTAGCTGGGCACTGTTTGAGATTTTTGGCATAATTAAACAAGGCTTTGTGGTAATCCTTCATCTGTGTTGCTACTTTTACCTTGTTTAGTTTAGCAGGGATGATTTTAGCAAGTTGAGGCTTAGATTTATTTTTGTGTGCAATTTTTTTAGTTTATTTTATTATTGAGACTGTTTATATTTCTGTTCCACCATATCAGTATATTTTGAAATTTGGTGTAACATTTACTTCTGTGGTAGATAGATGCATCTATGCTGCTATTTACATATGAATAGAAATTGGCAGTTATTGTGTTGTGATATTGCCTGTGTTGGAGTTTCCACACTAAATCTTTTAAGTTGTAGTTGGTGTATCACTTTGGTTTCTATTCATTTAATTTCTGCCGTACTAAACTTCTTTTTTACATTCTACCTTTGTGACATTCTTTATGCAGATAGACATGGTCAGTAATGCTGTCACTTTAAGATGGACCTCAGAGAAGGACATTCGTATGACTGATACCTCCCTGGACTTGCACACATTATTTCCAAACTACTGGATGAAGAGCAAGACTAGAAGTCTGATGTTACAAATATTGTAATCATCTGTAATATACACCCTATCTGTCTTTATACATCTCATAAGGTGTAAGTCTATCAGTACAATACTATTGTTAAGTGCGTTTGGTATAAATGCCTACTGCATGAGCTTTGTGGTATAGAATGTATGCAATAATTGAGCTGTCACCTTTCAAACTGTGACTCTGGAGCTTTTCACTCTGGGCCTCCGCTGAAAATGGATATGCATCCAGTCTGACTATCCCGATCAACAAATGTAAAATAAATATTTCTTTAGTATTTAGCCATTTTCTATAAATTTTCTGTCATGTTTTATTTTTT
This sequence comes from Protopterus annectens, assembly GCF_019279795.1. Classification (NCBI taxonomy): domain Eukaryota; kingdom Metazoa; phylum Chordata; order Ceratodontiformes; family Protopteridae; genus Protopterus; species Protopterus annectens. The sequence goes on from NC_056740.1 coordinate 458,729,150, forward strand.
CTCTCTCACCCCAGTTTAACACATAATTTTACATGAATTCATGCCATGAAGCTGTAACTTTTGTCAAATTTCAAAGAAATGGGAGAAGATAAGATCACCCTTTGAATCCTAAAGGTGATTCTACATTTAGCAGGGGTATCTGTTACTGAGGCATACATCTTGCATCATGTACCTACAATAAAAGCTATTGCCTCAGCTCACCTGTTAAAAGAATTTCTAAAATTCACTACTTTGTGTAACAAACTGAGGCACATTTCTGAGTCAGTGTCAGTTTGTTCGCAGGTACCACACTTGCTAAAAGGCTATACATTCTACTCCTATGTGATGCACTTGCATTTATATACCATTAATGATACTATAGAGGAACATATTGCGCACGCCCCTGGCATACTGTCCTCATGTGATGCTTAAATAAAACTCATATTTGACCAAGCTGGTAATAATTCATACAGATATAAAAAAATCCAAGGTCACTTATCAGAAGAAGGTAAGAAAGTGCCACAGCAAAATTTACCCTTATCAGTATAAATACCACCCACCTTCTCTTCTGAAAACAAGCAATAGACCTAATGAAATCTTTTGAATCGTCAAAATTAAATCCTGACTCTAAACTTAACTGACACTAAACCTGGTATCACCCATTGTGCGTGAGGCTTAAAAAGTATTTGCACTCTCGACTGGTAAAATTGCATGCGGCACTAAAAATTGCCTTGTTTCCTTTGGGCACTTTGAATTTTATGAGGTATACCAAACTACTTAGTAATAATAAATACATAAATAACTGCATACACACATAGAAACAGACAGATGACAGATTTCTCAAGATAGTGTCTGGTAAAACAAACAGTATGGCAGGTTAACACTCACAAAAAAATGGATTTTGCTCCCTGTGAAGAAAACCAGTGTGTTCTGAAGCAATGCACTGCTAATTAATGTCCAGTTAGTATAAATCCACCTTTCTAGAAAGAAATAATACATCACCATGCTTATTTGTTTTGTGTCCCTCTATGACCTCAGCACGAAGTCTCACCTGTTCTCTGAGGACTTGCTTATGACTCATAGAGGTGTGTTACTGCTTTGAATCAATAGACGTCGGCACATCCCCATCCTATGTCATCTGACTATCACTTTGTACTCCACTGCTTTATGTTCCAGAGGGGTAGAAGTAAACTGGAAGAGCTGTTCAGAACCTGAGTGCAGAAAATGGAAGAAATTTTTCAATATTTTGTTACAGCTCTCACTTCGTAAGTGTTACAAATGATTTGTGTAAATAATCTAAGAAACTTGCCATAGATATGATATTAACATACTCTTTTGTTTTGTGCAAAATAAATTAAAAATATATATTTTTTCTTTTTAAATCAGTAGTTCTAAGGACAGAATGCAGTGCACATATATATATTTTTTTACTACTGTAACAGACAACTTCAGTCTATTTGTTATAAAGTATTTTACATGTAAGAATCAAATACTGGTTTAACAGCAAATTAAGTTTACATTCCACTGACTTTTGTCAAACAAAACCTTCTGCATCTTGTTCCCACATGTATAACCAGCTGTCTTATTGAAACAATTTGCTGTTGTGGGTTCTACAAAATGTCAAACCTTACCTTCTCCTGCTGTCTTGGTTTCTAGGCTAAAGAATTTCAACTTTCATCAGTTCTTGTTACTTGTTTTGTGTTTTCTCTAAATGTTGTGACTTTCTCATGAATCTATCTACTGCTCTGTTTGTTGTCAAGGGTTGAGAGGTATATTCTGAAGAAGGTTTTGTCAAAATCTGTTAAACAATGTAGTGACCTTGTATAAACTACAACACAAAACAAGTTACTGTTATCGGAGTGCTGTTACTTTACCAAGGAGTGTAATTAATTTGAAAATGACCAAAAAATATACCCCGACACTTCAATACAAAGTTAGTGGGGCATAATGTAATAATGTAATTTGTTAGGTAATAGTAGCTTAAAGAGTGGAAAAAACAGTCAGACCTTTCTGTATATTAAATTATGTACAAAAAGATAGGAAAAAACAGTTCACTAGTAAAGAACTGTAAGTTTTAACCGTATGCCATATCTCACTTCTTTCTTAGAACACACTAAATGACATTCTGTAGAGGTTGATATTGTAACAGTTCTGAATATTTATATCAAGATTATTTTGTCCAAAGGAAGAAATTTGGGTTTGTATGTTCTGCTAGTCAATAAAAATGGAATGCTTTTTAAACTGCATTATTAAAAAATGTAAAAAATGAAATACATGTCCTCACAGATTAATACAAAATTATGTACAGAGACCACACTTTATGTAAAATTTGTTTTGGTGGGTTATGCTGCCAGTGAAGGGGTCATCCATGCATTTTACTATAACCTTCTAATGCTGGGCATTACTTTGATGGGAATATTCAAAACTGCTTTTGTCTGGTTATAAGTTTCTTATTTGTACATTGATATTGCATTGCATGAAATGAATGGCAGGCATTTTTTCTTCATGTTTTATGTGATGTTATAAAGAACTGGCATAAAATTAAGTCACGATCATGGCCCTGTAATTACTATTGCTTCAGTTTAGGTCAGTTCTTCCAGCGTACCTGTCCGATAATGTTACTGTTTGTTTGTCTGTTACTGTGTAGATGGCAAGTCCACATTTTCTGGGTTTGACAGTATTAAAAAGAATAAATGGGGTCAGATGAACTTTCTCTCCTGTCTCATAATCTAGGTTCTGAGTCCTGTTGCATTATTGTTTGTGGTCCAGAATTGTTTGTTGTAGACAGAATTTATGCTCAGTGACTGCAGGAATCTATATCTTTTCCTCTGTAAGTGTCCTTCTGCTGTGTTAATTAAATGATTAGTCTGAGGAGTCCAAAAAACAACTTTTTGTTGCTCTGCAGTTGTTATCCTAGCCATCTCTGGCTGATGGAGCTCTAGTTCAGTGTATAACTCGTTTTGTGACCGGTTTTATATTTGATTAATTTGTTTGTTGCAGCAGTTTGGGACATTGCAAAAAGGTATCGTTTTGTATCAGATCACCAGTCCCCTTAATAAGCAATTCACCCACTGAGTTTCTTCAGATTTGATTACTTTTTAGACTCAATGAACAACATAAACAGATACAGATGTATATAATATGGACTGTGGTTTTATTCTGGCAATATGAACACTTCCTAGGCACTAGCAATTGAGTTAGTACTGTGTTAATATAAAATGGTGTTGGATGAGTTTTTTTATTTTTACTTGTTTCTGTTCCTTTTATCATCTTTATTTTTTATTTAATTATTGAATAATTAAAAAAGGTATAAGATATTTCCAGAAAACTAAGGGAAGAGTATCTTGGATGCCTTGCTTGGATATTAATACTAAATTAACAAAATAATGTCAGTTACAGATTCTGGTTAGTTGACTAGTGTTTCCATGGCACTGCAAATTAATAATAAAAGACCCAGATACGCTTCATTTTCTAGCCTGGAGAAAAGAAAAGTTTGTAAAATGAATGGGCGTGTTTTGTGTGCTTGATGTATGTTATGTGGGAGTCGATAAGTTCTCTCTTGGTGTAACAGTAATCCGGCAGGAGTGCGTGACTGTTGAAGTTCCAGGATTGCATTACAGAATATGCCTTTTGAGTAAAGGCACAGCAAATGCATTCAGAGTGTAGACTTTCCCTTCAGGCAGTCATCAGATTTTGCTGCTGTGCCCTGGCTTGGGGTGGGGGTTTTGAATAAGGTGACAAGAGTGTGAATGGTGGGTAGGAGCAACAATATGCTTCACCTGTGCATGGGAAAGAAAATGTCTTGGATCTGAAAGGTTGAATTTCCTTCTCTGTATTAAACTGGTCATTTGCATCTGCATAAAACTGTTCCCTTATGATATATGTGATTCATCTGTTATAAAAGAACTTGAGAGATACGTCCTTATACTGTTGGAAGTAACAGGTTCTGGAAGCTGTAACTCACATCAGTTACTAACTGCAGTGTTTCTTTACAGAGTAGTTTCTCTCTCTGCTTTTCTGATGTTCTCCACATAGCTGTCATTGACGTTCCTGTCTGATGTTTTATTTCCCGTTTCCACAGTGATTTATGCAGAGTTTTATACATATTAAATTATTGAACTGATTTACATAAACATATTTTTCAGCCATACGAGTTCACTGGCAGAAGTTTGTGAATGTAAAATGTTGCTGATTACGTATGCAGTGTGGAGTGAGCTGAAATGGGGAGTTTCTAGCTGAGGGTTGGGAGGGTGGCCTAATGGTTAAGGTGCTTTCCTTACAAACACAAGGTGCAGGGTTTGAGTCTCACAAGGGATAATTGGCTAGGCTCACAAGGGCAGTTAGCTTAGTATGAACCTATATCATCATTTATGGGGTTGAGAGGGTGGCCTAATGCTTAGGATGTTGCCTTACAAACACAAGGTGTAGGGTTTGAGTCTCACAAGGGATAATTGGCTAAGCTTAAAATGGCTCGCAAGGGCAGTTAGCTTAGTACTAATCTATGAACCTATAAGTGTATAGATGCACCTTTATGCCTAACAAAACAGTGATTTAATATATTATTTGCAGTCATTTTTAATTCTGAATTTTGCCAGTCAACCTGTTAGCATAAGTGATGTAGCACCATCAGAATGTCAATAAAAAAATGTTTGTCTTTTATTGTAGCATTAAATCTAATACTAATTTGTAAACTCGCAGCTCATGTTTGAAAATGTTTCATGTGATATTTAAACTATATGCGAATTTGCCACTGCTGATGCTGTTTGTGTTTTACAGGATTTTTCCTACTTATAGTATTACTTTCTGTTTTTTCTATCTGTCAACAAAGGAACACCATGAAAGCAGAGGTCAGATTAGAACCTCCTTTCGTCTATGTACTGTCTTAATAAGAGGCATTGCACAGTAGTCTGTGGCCTTGACTGGTGGAGTTTAGAGTACTGTACTTTGAAAGAGTAGATTCTGTTAAAACAATTTGTTTCAGATTATAGAATCTCAGCATTTCCACATTTACGTTTTCTGCAGTCATACTATCTGACTGGTGTGTAAATATTTATTTTTAGAAAATCATCTTTTTTGTATTGTATGCATGTAATTTTTTCAGACTTTGTACCTCCTAGGAGGTGAGCTAGAGCGTACTTAGTTCTACTACTAAAATTAAGACTGGATTCAGTTTCCTACATAGAGTCACACAAGTACTAAGCTCCGCTTTCTGCAGCTTTGAATTCCCTTTAAATTTACATATGCCATCCATGAGCCGGCTTTTGTAGCAAAAGTATATTTTCAAGAGGAAAGCAATACATTTTCCAAGAAAATGTTTTGAAGCTTTACAAACAGTACTTGTTTGTTTGAAAAATGAAATGAAAGCTCTTCCTTGTTTCAAAAATGAAATTTAAGCTCTTCCTTGTAAAACAACTTTGTTGTCTAAAGTATCAACTTTCTCTCACATTTCTTCAAGATAAAAATGCAAATATCTCATGACCTGATCTCCAGTGAAATGTAACTGATTATGTACATTTTCTTTAGCAACTCTTAACTTGTAAAAAATGTGACTGAGAAAAAGTAACTGCAGAGAGAACTGGCACTACAGGTGATAACCCTCCTTCAACTTAAAACAAAAAAAAAAAAGGAAACTGCTGTCTTTTTTGCATGACTGGGTTTCTGCTTCACAAAGATGACTCTTACTCTGAATTCAGCCATGTATATTACCCTTATAGGTTCATAGGCTGGTACTAGGCTATCAGCCCTAGGGCCTATACAAGCCTAGCCATAACAATTCCCTGGCTATTTCTTCCCACAGTATTTACTTCCCTGGACCCCTGTCTAGCAGGGTGACTGATGTGATCCCTGGGGTGGATTTCCTTTCTTCCATCCAATTGTCAAGCTTCCTTTTGAAGAGGGCCAAAGAGGCGCTCTGCTTGACATGTATGGACAGTCTGTTCCAGAGTCTGGGGAGTCTCTGGGTCAGGAACCTATCCCCCCATCATGTTTTGTTTATTGTGATGACAAGGTTTAGATCCCTGGAGCATGTGGCTCTGAGGGATTGTGATTTCTTTAAGTGTAGCATGTCCAACAGCTCTGGGTTTGACATGGCCTTGTATGTTAAGCAGAGATCGCCTCTGAGTAGATGATATGCAACAGAGTATCGCTGGAGTTTTTTAAGGCGGTCAGCGTAGGGCATCTGCTTTAGGCCTGTGATTCTTTTAGTGAGGTATTTCTGCGGCCTTTCCAGTTGTTGCAGATGTCTTGAGAGGTACATACCAAATGGGGTGTTGTATTCTATAATGGGTCTAATGAGAAATGAGTACAGTGAGACAATGACATCTTTTTTTCTGGATGAAAACCCTTAGTGATGAGGTGTGCCACATAGAAGGATTTCTTGACTGTTGTGGTGATGTGGTTATCGAAGGTGAGACCACTGTCCACAAGTCTCCTATCACACTTTCGGTGTTTAGTGTACTGCCACCTATATGGTAATTCACGGGTACATGTTTTTTCCCAAAGGGGATAACTATACATTTCTTGGCATTCAGCTTGAGCCCATGGCTCTGGCACCAAGCATCTGTTTCTGTAAGGCCCTTTTGTAGAGTATCCACATCACTTGGGGATTCAATAATGGCTCCAAGCTTGCAGTCATCTGCGAATTTTCTTAGCCAGAGTCCCTTAGTGTTGGCCTTTACTTCAGAAAAATAGATAGCAAACAAGAGAGGTCCCAGGACTGAACCCTGAGGTACTCCACTTGTCACTCGTCTGAAGCTGGATTTGGAGTCAGCTACTTTTACAGTGTGGGTTCTGTCAGTAAGCCAGTTGGCAACCCATCGAGTGACGTAGGGATTAATGCCCAGCTTAGTAAGTTTATCTATGATTCCAGAGTGGGGGATGGTGTCAAATGCCTTGGCAAGGTCTAGATAGGCTGTGTGGACCACCTCACCCTTGTCCATGGCTCTGGAGAATGATTCAAAAAAGTCAATCAGGTTCAGGAGACAGGATCGGCCCTTCCCGAACCCAAACTGGGTGGGGACCAGTGTTTGAAGGTTGTCAGTGTCTTTGTTTATAAGTTCCATGATAACACGCTCCATGGCCTTGCAGATAAGACTCGTCAGACTGATGGGACGGTAGTTTCCGGGATCCAAGGTGGATCCTCCCTTGTGGAGTAGGATAACTGTAGTTCTGCGCCACTCAGTGGGCACGAAACCTGAGTTGAGGCTATGATTAAACATGACACTTGGGTGAGGTGCCAGTTCATATTGTAGTTCATGTAGTACACAGCCCAGGATGTCATCTGGTCCCATGGATGCTGTATTCTTAGCTTTGGAGAGTGGCCATTATTACCAGAATTTGGCAATCTTCCGGTATTGAGATGGGCCATTTAGGGGGTGAGAGGGGGTGAAGTTGACACTGAATCGATCTACCAGGATATTGGCAATATCCTTGGGATATGTATATTTAATGCCATTCTGTTTTTAGCTCAGAGCAGATCTGAGCATTGCCATTTAGATTCTTGACATAGTTATAGAATGCCTTGTGGTTGTCTTTGGAATCTTTGGCAATTTTATTTTCGTAACTAGCTTTGGAGGATTTTATGAGGGATCCCAGCTTCTTACTGAGGCTGGTGAGGTTTTTCTGCATCCTGGGATTTTTCTCTTTTCTGCAACAGTTTCTTCCTTTTGTTGTAAATTTTGTTTATGGCAGGGGACCACCAGATTTGCTTCCTTTTTTGGATGAGAGCATCTTGGTTTTATTTGGGATGGCATGATTCATGCATGAGTGGATGTGCTCATACAGTGCTTTAGTGTAGGATTCAGCAGTTGAACTTTCAGTTCCCGTCTGCATGGGTGTCATGAAGTTTGTCACTTCTGACTTGAGTAGCATGATGTTTACTTTGGAGAAGTTTTTTATGGAGGTTTCACTACTGGGGGGTGGGGGAGGGATGTGGATGTCGAGGGTGATTTATCTTATGGTCAGACCTGACTAACAAGGGGGTTACCATAGGTGTGGAGCATCGATTTCCCATGTTGATAATGACCAGGTCTAGGATATTGGAGCCCCTGGTGGGGACTATGGATTAGTTGATCCAGGACATTGGAATTTATGAATCCCAAGAACCGTTGGGCAAAGGTGTTGGTATATGAGTAGTTTTCCCAGTTAATGGCAGGGTAGTTAAAATCACCCAATATTATCGTGTTTGGTTCTATCTTAATATTTTCCAATATGTTTAGAAAGGTGTAGTGAGAATCTTGGGGTATGGTGGGGGATCTGTAACAAGCTACAATTTGGATTGCAGTCTTACCTAGTGTTAGTTGCACCTGGAGAATTTCGAGACACATTGTGTTGGGCAACTAGCCTGGTGATGTGAATATCCTTGGTGAATATTGATGCTCCTCCACCTTTAGTGTTTCGGTCCTGGTTTGGTGGCCGAAAAGTGTGGTAAGAGTTGTAGCCTGGTATTGCAGGTGTGCTCTCTGGAGCCTCGAACCAGGTCTCAGTTACTGCACAGATATCGATGTTCTCCATTTTTAGGAGTGCCTCGAGAGAGTGCATTTTGAGGTTTAGACTTCTAGCATTGAGTAGCATTACCTTCAGATTTTGCATGCTTGTACCTGTTACGGTGGTGATTTTGTCCTTTGAACCTTGCCTAAAAAAGGCACTGTAGGGGTGGCAAGAGCCTTAGCCAGTAACCTGAATCCCAGGGGCGGCAGGTGCAGACCATCTCTGGCAAAGCATTGTGGTCTGTCCATCATGTCGTCCCAGGCAGACAGATACTGGATCCCCTTTGAATGACACCATAAGCTTAGCCAATTGTTGAAGTCAATCATTTAGTCCTTATACTGTGGTATCATTCTGGGCGAAGGCAGGATGCTACTCAGGGCTAGGGTCATACCTGTCTGGGCCACATGATCCGAGAGCTTTTCCATGTCTCTTTTCATGTAGTCCGGGGAGGTACATCTCAAGTCATTCAGTCCAACATGGACAATGACAGAGTCATATTTGTACTTGTTGTGGAGTGACTTGAGTGCATGTGTTATGTGGTGGATCCTGGCACCCGACAGGCAGCTGACTGTACTTGTATAAACTTCTTAAAATCCTTATAGCAGGCACTGTGCACAGAGTCAGCAAGGAGAGATTTGCGTATTTTCTACCTCTGGTAAACATGTCTCCTCTACAGATAGTGAAGGTGAAATTCCTCGAGCGTCAGTAGCCCGACAAAAATCAAAAGAACACAATCTCAGTTGCTGTTTTCCTCAGGAAATAACTTGTATGTGTGTACCAGCAATCATACCTCTCAAGTGGACTTCATTACAAGGAACCGTCCTCATTTTGGGTCAAAAACCTTATGTTCCTCGAAGTTCCATATTGAAAGGGTCTGTCCTACATTCGTGTTAGGAATTGTTTTGACTGATAATCTAATGTGATTCAATTCTATTTAGTATATTAAAAGAACCTTTTATAAGTGTAACATAGATAATTTTAACCATCCTGAGAGCTTCATAGTGGAAGCTGTTAGTAAGCTGTTCATTAGGTGTTCCACATTTTGCCAGTTTATTCCACATTACGAGAGGTAGTGCTCCTCATTTTGGGGATGGAAGGTTGAGAGCTATGCTAGCAATGATTTACTTCTTTGGGAGATTTTTTAACTTCGTTTCTGTATGACTATAGAGTTTATATGTATATATATGTATGTATGTACATATATATATATATATATATATATATATATATATATATATATATATATATATATATATATATATATATATATATATATATGCAAGTAAACCAAAAACCCAGGTTGGAAGAAGCCAAAATGTACGTACTGCAGATCTTCGCATTATCAAAAAATATGTCTCTACGTATTCCTAAGAAGGAAACGCCAAATGCTGATAGTCTTATGAAATTGTAGTGCAAATACTCACAGAACCACGCACTAAATCAACGAAAAAACAATTCTGCTGTACCAAGAAACAAATGTTCAAAGTTGTTCTAGTCTTGCAGTCGAAGTAATGTTCAAAAAACCATTTGGTCAAGTAGTAAATCCACAGTTTATTGTAAGCGCTTTCACGACATGTAACTGCCGCTTCATCAGACAAACAGTAAAAAACTGAGAGCAGGAAGTTTAAATACAGGATATCCTGCTCATCAGCCAATGACAATGACCTTAGGAGGCGTGTTTCCTGCTGTCATTAAATCACATATTAACTAAAAGTGACACCACCACTATAATTCATTGCAACAGGCCTACAAAATCACAAAGTCTTTTCATAAAAACATTGCAGAATCAACAACACCTACTATAAACATATATATATCTAAAAGGACATAAAACATATCTAAAAACATATCTAAAAACATGTATGTATTTATATAAAATATACCTAGCCAAAACTACAGGCTAATTCAAGAAGTACCTAACCTCACATACTCCTACCACAAGACCAAACTTTTAGTTATTATTAATTTTAATCTTTATTATTATTGATTTTATCTCAATATTAGCCTTAAGGGCATATACCAGGCTGATACGAGAAAGCTGGCTAAACTAAGCAGAACAGTTGCAGTTGCTGCTAATGATCACCAAATAACCAAATTCCTGGGCAAGGAAATAAAACCAATTGACTGAAGAGCCCATGGATGAAAAAATGGTTCAAATAGCCACATATAGAAAGATAGAGACCAACTATTTAAGCCTTCTGCCTTTAAGGTGAGGTTTTATAGATAAAACCTCATTTAGTCCCTTGCCTCTATGGGCCGCTAATCTACAGATCCAACCTAGTTCTGCTTGTTCGGTTAGATTTATAATGTTACCTCCTCTCAAATTTGTGTCTAATACTTGAATGACCTGATATAAAAAAGTATGGGAATCTCCTGCTGTCAACGTATGTTTGGCCAATGCGCTACAGTCCTGCTGTCTTCTTAGACAATACTCATGATCCCGTATACGTTCGCGAAGGGTTCGGTTGGTTTTCCCCACATAGAAGGAAAAACATTGTACACAGTGGGCAATGTATACCACATTCCTAGTTGCGCAGTCACTGTCACAATTCAGGGTCCATAGATGGCCCGTATCCGGATGCTGGAAATAGTGGGACTGATCTATGTAAATACATTGCAAACAGCTACCACATTTATTAGTCCTTTCCAAGCCAGACCTTAGTTTAGGGGGCCTTCTCACAGCTCCACAAAGCTGTCGCTTGAAATTACACATGTTACTATATGTGAAAGATGGAGCATCACCAACTAGGCTAGCCACCTTGGTGTCAGCTGTCAAAATATTCCAGTTCCTCCTAATAGTTTCTTGAACAAATGTTAATTTTTGTCCAAATGGTAAAACTATACTCACTGGACGATTAGTGACACTCAAAGGAGGATTAACATCATGCAAAGGAGGCTGTGAGAAATAGGGCTTAGCCCTATTAGTTCTAAGTTCATTCATTCCACTAAACACTCGATTTATTTCATGGTGTGAGTAGCCTCTTGTAATTAACCCTTCACGTAGGTCACTGAGCCCTGTTATGTAGTCCCCCTGTAAGGTAGATAATCGTGAAATACGCATGGCTTGACCCTTTATTATATTGCCAAAGATGTGTGAACTATGCATACTTTCTCTGTGAAGGAAAGCTGGCTTGTAGCAAGGTTTCCTGTGTACTTTGGTGTTGATCTGATTTCCTACTTTGAAAACAGTGGAGTCTAAGAAGTCTATGCTATCTGTTGAAAATTTCATAGTAAATTTCAGGAAGCTGTTACAGGAATTCAAACGTCCAAAAAACATTTCCAGTTCTTTCACTGACCCCTTCCAAATAAAGAAGAGGTCATCCACAAACCTCTTGTAGAAAACTATAAGAGGCTCATGTACTACATGTTCCTCCTCGAAGGTCGCCATGACATGGTTGGCATAGCTGTTAGCACAGCTAGTGCCCATGGCGACCCCCTTAACCTGTTTATAACAAGTTCCAGCATAGAGAAATATATTATTATCCAGGACTATCTCCATCAATGAGGCTAGATAATCTATTTTAGGCCTAGATAAATTTGAATGTTCATTCAAATACTTCTGTAAATAGCATATTCCCTCAAAATTAGGTATGCAAGTAAAAAGGGAAGTCACATCCATGGTAACAAACATGAAGGTATCGCTAATGATGGCAGGATGGGATGTCGCATATGCAAACAGGTCCCTTAGAAAATGTTCTGAATCCTGTAATATATAGGGTGATAATGCTAGAAAAGGTTTCAACTCCTGATCTAAAAACATAGAAATAGGCTCGGTTAGCCAGCCTGCACTGGCTACAATCGGTCTAAACTTTAAACTTCCTGCTCTCAGTTTTTACTGTTTGTCTGATGAAGCGGCAGTTACATGTCGTGAAAGCGCTTACAATAAACTGTGGATTTACTACTTGACCGAATGGTTTTTTGAACATTACTTCGACTGCAAGACTAGAACAACTTTGAACATTTGCTTCTTGGTACAGCAGAATTGTTTTTTCGTTGATTTAGTGCGTGGTTCTGTGAGTATTTGCACTACAATTTCATAAGACTATCAGCATTTGGCGTTTCCTTCTTAGGAATACGTAGAGACATATTTTTTGATAGTGCGAAGATCTGCAATACGTACGTTTTGGCTTCTTCTAACCTGGGTTTTTGGTTTACTTGCATTTACTTTTTGCTGGGATTTGGTCTTCAAGGAGGTTTCTGTTATATATATATATATATATATATATATATATGTATACTTTTAAATCTCAAAAGACTGAAAGACCGACTTTCAGTATCTCGAGACTTACCGAACACGCACTATACCAAAATTAAAAAAAAAAAAAGATGTCACTATACTGAGAATTCATAATACCAAATTTTCAGCAAGCAACATTCAGTTTTTTAATATCTCCACCACAACATCACAAACACCACCTCCCCCCTAAACCTTAACACTAAACACACACACACCTACAAAACCTATGCATAAGCACCCCCACATCTTCGCTACTTATATATACCAACTCTCAGGATGCACTGCCATGAAAGATGCAAAAAACCTACCCCTATGCACCCTATAATTAATTCTCATTCCGTCACACACACGCACACGAAAACACACACACACACACACACACACAAAAAACACACATACTACTCATTCAAAAACACACCGCCTTCAACAGTAACACACACACACACACACACACACACACACACACACACACACACACACACACACACACACACACACACACTTCCTAAACTTTAATACCAAAATCATGGAACAGTTGGTCCATTCTCCTATCAGGGGTGCAACATCTTTGACCTTGTACTCACAAACATGGGGGGTGGCTGATGTTCCTCACCCATCAGATGTGACCATAAAGCAGTATGCCTTGAAATAAAAATGAAATCCGGGGATCCAAAGAAACCAAAACCCTTTATGAATTATTCCAAGAATAACCTCTCTACTGGGTTTGGGGGTGCTTAGTAAACACCATAGCATATGCTGAGCTATTTACAAAATCCCTGCACAGCCATACTAATAGCTGTATACAGTGACCGGTGCACTCTTGTATTAAGGATAAGGCAAACTCAAAACACAAGCCATCCCGGTGCAACCACAATATCAATCGGTTATATAACAAAGGAAAACAATCTTGACTAAGCATAGGAAGAACAAAGCCATACATACATACTAAAAGGCCCCTGACCAATCTAAACAGGCAGCTAAGAGGATTAGTTAATACTTCAAATTCTAAATTTGAAAAAGAAATAGCTTCCTAGGAAAGGTACAACCATAAAGATTTCCACAGCTTCATCTGTAGCCTCAGGAAATACACAACAATGTGCAAAACTTATTGTAAATGACATAATCCATACTAAACTAGAGGCCATTGCTAAACTGTTGACTGCCAGGTTCAGTTCAAATTTCTCCTTCACTTCCCCAATATTCCATGGAAATACTGCATACCACAATCTCCTTGGCCATTGCTAAGAAAGAGGTCATCGATGTCCATTAAAGTCCAAAAACATTAAATCATTAGGTCCCTATGATATCCCTGGATGTTTAAACAGCATCAGACATGACCTCTCTAGAGAACCCAGCAATATGAAAGGCCAATGATGCAAAAATCAAGGATGAATTCATGAACATAATATTTGTGAAGTGCAAAAATGATTAATATAGGAAACATGAAGTGGGAGAAGACGCTCTTAACCATGGTTAACTTGGTATTTCTTCTTCTCCAGTGTACATGCAAATGATGTATGTGTTGTGCTGTGGGGGTCACAGAAAATGTTGATACCATTCTGTGAAATGTCAGAATGTTGTCAGAAAGGGAAACAAGCAATATATGAATGGTGAAGCAGGATGAAAGACCATTATCAGCAGTGTAATGTAGAACAAAATACATTACCAGCAGTGTAATATATGACCAAATAACATTACAGGCAGTGCAATGTAGGACAAACGACATTACCAGCAGTGTAATGTAGGACAAACGACATTACCAGCAGTGTAAGGTAGGACAAACGACATTACCAGCAGTGTAAGGTAGGACAAACGACATTACCAGCAGTGTAAGGTAGGACAAACGACATTACCAGCAGTGTAAGGTAGGACAAAAAAATGCCGACAGTGTAATGTAGGACAAAAAAATGCAGACTGTGTAATGTAGGACGAAATAACATTAGTAGCAGTGTAATGTAGGACAAAACGACATTTACAGGAAGTGTAATGGAGGACGAAATAACATTACCAGCAGTATAATGGAGGACGAAATAACATGGAGTACGAAATAACATTACCAGCAGTGTAATGAAGGACCAAATAAAAGTACCAGCAGGGTAATGGAGGACAAAATATCATTACCAGCAGTATAATCAATGTAGATAAGTAGGCAGTATAACTTCCAGTGTTATCACAACTGACAGACTTGGCATCACTTTCAAATACTCCTTTCATCACTGAGAGCTCTATAGTCAGGGTCAAATCCAGCAATAATCTGGATCAGTCTTTGACACAATGCAAATGTGATGAGAGGACATCATAATAAAAAAATACTAATTAGCAAGCTGTGTAGGGCATACAAGAAGTCTAGTTGTGTAACCACTCTCATTAACAGCTCTGTAATCAAGCAGGGTGACTGTAAAATATAAATATTAGGAAATACACAATGTGAACTAAATAGACAATGGTATTTCACATGACTTAACTTTTTATTTGTTTAGCAACACTTGTTTTTTAGGAAGGTTCAACTGGGTATGAAATCATTTTGAGAAGACATGCTCCACAAAATAGAAACTTTTGCAAAGACAAATTTTCAAATGTTACCAAGTTACAATATTACAAGGTATAAGTCATCATCGACTATATTTACACATATAGGAGGCTTAGTTTTTACAGTGTTACAAAGTACATGTCTTCAAGGAATGTATTTCAGCACATGTGAGGCTTAGTTTTACTTCAAGAATCAAAAGTAATTGATGTCTTCAATGGTATCAACTTTTAAAGTATGTCACAGTGAAGTGTGAGAGGTACTAAAATATATAACACAATGTCAGGAAGAAAGAGATTGTTAAACTTGATTGTTAACTTACTGATTGGGTGTAGATAACTATAAATATTTTAAAGATGTTGCATGGGTATTAGATCTAGTAGAATTTGTTGGCAGGTTTTGTGGTGGTCAGAGTCTGGGGATAATATGAAAACTATAACAATAACTGTAACTATAACCAGGTAAAAGGTGAAATCTGAAGAGAAACTCCACACAAATGAACCAAGACCACCTCGTGGAACCAGACCACGTACCAATAAGCACCAACACCACCTCGTGGAACCAGACCAGATACCAATAAGAACCAACACCACCTCGTGGAACCAGACCACGTACCAATAAGCACCAACACCACCTCGTGGAACCAGACCAGATACCAATAAGCACCAACACCACCTCGTGGAACCAGACCAGGTACCAATAAGAACCAACACCACCTCGTGGAACCAGACCAGGTACCAATAAGAACCAACACCACCTCGTGGAACCAGACCACGTACCAATAAGCACCAACACCACCTCGTGGAACCAGACCAGATACCAATAAGAACCAACACCACCTCGTGGAACCAGACCAGGTACCAATAAGCACCAACACCACCTCGTGGAACCAGACCAGGTACCAATAAGCACCAACACCACCTCGTGGAACCAGACCAGGTACCAATAAGCACCAACACCACCTCGTGGAACCAGACCAGGTACCAATAAGAAACAACACCACCTCGTGGAACCAGACCAGGTACCAATAAGCACCAACACCACCTCGTGGAACCAGACCAGATACCAATAAGCACCAACACCACCTCGTGGAACCAGACCAGGTACCAATAAGCACCAACACCACCTCGTGGAACCAGACCAGGTACCAAGAAGCACCAACACCACCTCGTGGAACCAGACCAGGTACCAATAAGAACCAACACCACCTCGTGGAACCAGACCAGGTACCAATAAGCACCAACACCACCTCGTGGAACCAGACCAGGTACCAATAAGCACCAACACCACCTCGTGGAACCAGACCAGGTACCAATAAGCACCAACACCACCTCGTGGAACCAGACCAGGTACCAATAAGAACCAACACCACCTCGTGGAACCAGACCAGGTACCAATAAGAACCAACACCACCTCGTGGAACCAGACCAGGTACCAATAAGAACCAACACCACCTCGTGGAACCAGACCAGGTACCAATAAGAACCAACACCACCTCGTGGAACCAGACCAGATACCAATAAGCACCAACACCACCTCGTGGAACCAGACCAGGTACCAATAAGCACCAACACCACCTCGTGGAACCAGACCAGGTATCAATAAGCACCAACACCACCTCGTGGAACCAGACCAGGTACCAATAAGAACCAACACCACCTCGTGGAACCAGACCACGTACCAATAAGCACCAACACCACCTCGTGGAACCAGACCAGGTACCAATAAGAACCAACACCACCTCATGGAACCAGACCACGTACCAATAAGCACCAACACCACCTCGTGGAACCAGACCAGGTACCAATAAGAACCAACACCACCTCGTGGAACCAGACCAGGTACCAATAAGAACCAACACCACCTCGTGGAACCAGACCAGATACCAATAAGAACCAACACCACCTCGTGGAACCAGACCAGGTACCAATAAGAACCAACACCACCTTGTGGAACCAGACCAGGTACCAATAAGCACCAACACCACCTCGTGGAACCAGACCAGGTACCAATAAGCACCAACACCACCTCGTGGAACCAGACCAGGTACCAATAAGCACCAACACCACCTCGTGGAACCAGACCAGGTACCAATAAGCACCAACACCACCTCGTGGAACCAGACCAGGTACCAATAAGCAGTCAGGATAGTGAAAACACTCCCATTTGTTGAAACAAACCACAAACTGAGTTAAGCGCTTCCGTCCCCTACACTACAGGACTTTATCAAAACTATAACTGTAACCACAGCCTAACTAAGCTACAAATATAACTATAACTAAAACTATAACTATAACTATTGTCTGTATGTGTAAAGTGTAACCCACCATCTGGACTCCCTTAAGTCTGCAGGGTTTGCACAGAGTGAGAGTAAAGGAGAAACATCTGTGCTAAACCCGAGGGATACTACTGAGAGTTAGGGAGGGGCTAGATGTATGAATTCATGCACATAACCAGAGACACAAAATGCAAAACACTGTGTGACGAGCAATACTCAAAGTAAGGGAGGGACCAGATGTATGAATTCACACACATAACTAGACACTCAAAATGCAAAATCACTATGTGAGGAGCAATACTCAAAGTAAGGGAGGGACCAGATGTATGAATGTCGCACATAACCAGAGACGCAAAATGCAAAACACTGTGTGAGGAGCAATACTCAAAGTAAGGGAGGGACCAGATGTATGAATGTCGCACATAACCAGAGACGCAAAATGCAAAACACTGTGTGAGGAGCAATACTCAAAGTAAGGGAGGGACCAGATGTATGAATGTCACACATAACCAGAGACACAAAACGCAAAACACTGTGTGACGAGCAATACTCAAAGTAAGGGAGGGACCAGATGTATGAATGTCGCACATAACCAGAGACGCAAAATGCAAAACACTGTGTGACGAGCAATACTCAAAGTAAGGGAGGGACCAGATGTATGAATGTCACACATAACCAGAGACACAAAACGCAAAACACTGTGTGACGAGCAATACTCAAAGTAAGGGAGGGACCAGATGTATGAATGTCACACATAACCAGAGACGCAAAATGCAAAACACTGTGTGACGAGCAATACTCAAAGTAAGGGAGGGACCAGATGTATGAATGTCGCACACATAACCAGAGACACAAAACGCAAAACACTGTGTGACGAGCAATACTCAAAGTAAGGGAGGGACCAGATGTATGAATGTCGCACATAACCAGAGACACAAAATGCAAAATCACTGTGTGAGGAGCAATGGCTGCAATGCTCAATGAGGATATAATAAGTCTCAATGATGTTCATAGGTGTCAGGAAAGACAAAGCATTTTTTTCACCTCTGTCAAGAATGGCGGCACACTGACATGCCCCAGATACAGATCCATCTGCTGTCAGTGATGCTGTATAATGTGCCCCAGGGAGAAGCAGACCTCCATAATGCTGTGCATTCAATGCAGCAGCCCTTTCAAAATGCATAATGACATGCTGTGCAGTAGGGAATGCATCCCTCACTGCACTCAGCACAGCCCCTCAAACTGTGTAATGCCATGTTGTGGATGTAGAGTAATACCTTTAAAGTTGCTATCTGGAGGAGAGCAAGCTCACCCCACTGCAGTGCTCAGACCTCTCCCTCACCTATGTAAATAAATCGGTAGATAGACATATGGGATGAATACCTTCATTCGAAAGTTTATGTCATCTAATTGAAAAAAGTGAGAATATGTGATTAAAAATGAGCTAATTGCATGTGACAACTTTGTTGCATGTGCATGGTCATAACACTGCAAGGAATGTGAAATTTGCCCTTTCCACATGTGAGGGTGTTTTTTTTTTTTTAATGATTTTGTTTTTGAATACTTCTGCTCGATCAGGTGAGTCTTCATATATGAGACACCATACAAGGTCACATATTTTATTATTTTACAATAAGTTAAACTTTCTCATCCCTGGCTACCCTTGCTATATTTCTGCTACACTCTTTCCAATTTACTCATGTTTACTTATACGGTTTCCATATTATTATTCCATAACCTAGCTTGGGTCTAATGCACCTTATTAACGCTGATTTCATCATTTCTAATTTCCCAGACTTTATTATTTCCATTTGACCAAATGGTCAGTTTAGGGCAGGGCATGTCCAAAAGATAACTGGACTATCAGTAACATTTGTAACCAATTTACCAATTTTCAAGCCATTTGCATGCCAGCTATCAAACCCCTTAGATGAACAAGCTAGATCTGAAAAATACAACCTAAACATGTATAGGCTTAGGACAGAGCCACGTGGGACACCATGACTATAACCAAGAATTTCACCTGTCCAACTGCTGTATGATTATTGTCATAACATACTTTTAAGCCATGCAGCAATCCATCTTTTCAAGACTACATCATTAACTAGTTCTAATATATTGATCAGTGTTTTATGAATGACCCTATCAAATGCCGAAGTTAAGTCTAATTACATCACTGCACAATTTTTCAGTTATAGCTATTATATTTTATAGAACATCATGTTACAGGTAGTTATAGATCCATCTTCAACATATACATACTGATATATGGTCTCAAGTCCCAATATTTCCAATTCATTCAATAAATTATCCAAAATAATCTTTGCCCTTATTTTTTACAACAAGAAAATGAACTTATAGGAATATAACTCTCTGTTTCACCTATTCTACTTCCCCTTAAAGATGAATTTAACAAGTCTTCCTTTCCCATTTACCCGCCATCAGTGCTCATTGTTTCTCTAGCAGTTACAGGTTTTATGGGCTCAGGTTGCTAGCCCAAGGCCCGACCCTCCTCAGAGGGTGCACCAAACGCACTCGTATGCACAGACTGACACCTAGGGCCAATTTAGTGTGTGCAATCCACCTACTGTATGTCTTTAGAATGTGGGAGGAAACTGGAGCACCTGCAGGAAACCCACGTGAATGCAGGAAGGACATGCAGACTGCACACAGAATGCACCCCAGCCAAGAATCGAACTGAATAACCTCTTACTGGAACTTGACAATGCTAACCACTACTCCACTGCACTGCCCTTATTTAACAAGTGCACGTCTCTAATTTTTGAGGAATCTGCCATACTTCAATGACCCAGTGAATACCAGAAATAAAGGTAGTGTGAGTTCATACTGAAGTATTCTGAGTTCATTATTACTAATTCCATCTCCTCCCAGTGTTTTGTTTGTGTCAAATCCACACAATTCTTTCTTCAGTACGATCTAATTTAATTCAGTATCTGAGGTTAGATGGATGTTACCAGCAACATTTTTCACCCCTTTTTGTGAAGCCAAATTGCTTGGCACAAGATTTTGTAAATATATCTATAATCTGTTATGTCTGGGAATAAATTGTGCAAGTCACACAGTTTATTTAATTGTTCACTCCTACTTCATCTTATGTATTTATAAAGTAGTTTCCTATTATGTTCAATCTGTTATAAACATCCTCTTCAATTTTTTTCCTGATCTTGTCTCACAATATGTTTAATCTGTCCATCCAGTTACCTTATTTTGGTTTTCAAAGATAGAGTTCAACCTCTTTTCCATTTCTTATAATTTTTACCTGTCCTCTTAATTATGTATCTTTTTCTTATGGAATATATCATCATGGCTTCTCTGCCCAGATCCTGATGTTAAACATTAATTAATTAATTAATTAATTAATGTATTTATTTTTGCATTCAAACAACTTATCTTTCAAAGCTTGCTGCACCCTTTCTAATGCATTATTCCAATTAGCTTTCTGACTATTTTGTGTCCATATAATCTGTTATTAATCTTCTATGCATTGGTTTAGATTTCACTTTGGCAGAATTATTTAGCAATAGTTTTAACTTTTATAACCCATGATCCCTACACATAATTTAATTTCTGCCTGCTTCTTTTGACTTTTGCATTTCTCCTAATTTCTGCCTGTTCCTTTTGACTATAGTACTCATTCATATTTTACTTACATATCTCCCTGTTCTGAAGTTTCCCTGACACCTACTGAGTAAATCTTAACATAATAAAAAGAAAATTTAAAACAGAAAAACATACTCACTGGCTGTAGCTCTGTCCCAGCTTCAGAGTCTTTCACTGACTATTTTTTTCTGGGCAATCATGCCTTCTTGGTTCTACCCACTCCCTTACTCTGCTCCCCTACCCTGCCCCCAAATCTCACCCACTCCCACTATTTGTACTTTTATACATCCCCAAACTCCTCCCCACCCAACTTCAATCCAATCACAATTAGCCTCAGCGAAATTCCACCCACCTATTAAACCTCACATTCACCAAACACTTTACAGCCCCTCCTACAATGTTCTACTCATCAGCACTCACAATTACTCCATTAGCTCTACTAATCTCTCTCTCCTGTCTGATCTATTTCAGTTTCCCAACCCTTACCATATCTCACTTACACGCTCCACTGCTTCATACCATCATCCTCACTCCCCCTCTTTACGCATCCATCTCGCATGAACTCTTCAGCTCTAACACTACATATCTATTCAAACCTAAGCTACTCCATTCCCCACCCCTCTATACTAATCTCCTAAATGCCATACCAAAAAATCACTAGGCTCACTCAACCCATACCCATCATACTACTGCACTCTACTCCTCCAGTTCTCTCTCTCACTTGCCAGCGACATCCACCCTATCCCTGGACCCACCTCTAACATTTATGTCTCCAAACCCTCCTCTCAATCCGCAAAACCTAATTCCATATCCCTCACTACACTTAATGCTGAAAGCTTTAGAAACAAAATCTCTAACCTTCATGCTTGGCTCTCCCATAACCACCCCTACATAAATGCCATTTCTGAAATCTGGCTCAAATCCTACATAAAAGCTCATGAAATCCTACCATCAGGTTACCAAATCATTCACAGTGACAGAGCCCACAAAAAAGAGCTGGAATAGCTATAATATACTCCTCCTCCCACACCATAACTCCCTACATCAATAAAATTCCAACCTTTGTCAATGCTGAAATTACAACAGGCTTATTAAAAATAAACACAAATCCATATGCACCTCTGCCCTCTATATCCCCCTAGGTGATAACATCAAAACACTTAAACATCCTATCCTGGTTCTCCTCCCATATAAATAATGAAACCTATATCCTTGGTGATACCAACATCAGCTGGACCACTATTAACTCTGATGCCCCTTCCCACACTATCAACCTATACAATTTCTCCCTACTAACTCATGCACCAACCAGACCCAAATAAATATTGTTAGCTCTTCATAGGTTCATAGATTCATAGGTTGGTATTAGGCTATCAGCCCTAGGGCATATACAAGCCTAGCCATAATTCCCTGGCTATTTCTTTCCACACTATTTACTTTCCTGCACCCCTGTCTAGCAGGGCAACTGACATGATCTCTGGGGTGAATTTCCTTTCTCCCATCCAATCATCAAGGTTCCTTTTGAAGAGGGCCAAAGAGGCACTCTGCTTGACATGTATGGGCAATCTATTCCAGAGTCTGCGGAGTCTCTGGGTCAGGAACCTATCCCTCCAGCATGTTTTGTTTGTTGTGATGACAAGGTTTAGATCCCTGGAGTGTCTGGCTCTAAGGGATTGGGATTTCTTTAAGTGTAGCATGTCCAACAGCTCTGGGTTTGACATGGCCTTGTATGTTGAGCAGAGATCGCCTTGGAGTAGATGATATGTGACAAAGTATAGCTGGAGCTTTTTAAGGGATTTTAAAGCTTTTTCTTTCCTAACAACTCATCCAAATCTAATCACCACAGCTGGAATAATACCAGATCTTCTCAGTGATCACTTACCTGTCACTTACCTGCCTTCACCGACCGGCTCCCATCACATCTACAAAAACAACACCATTACACCCAATCCTCAACCTGTCCTCTTTCAATTCACAAACTTTCTCAGACTGCATGAAGTGCATTGACTGGTTCCCTTTAAAGACCCATCCACTAGATGATGCCGTATACTACTTTAACCACTCATTATTGACCCTCCCCAACAAGTGAGCCTCCTCCAAGAACCAAACACATCAAAACCCATCCCTGCCCATGGTTATCAAAAAAAATAAATAACTAAATTAGCCGTGCAATAAAGGGACAAAAAATGGAGACAGCATCAAAAACAAAAACCCAAACTCCCTCTTAGAATTTAAGCATCTCCGAAACTCCACAAAAAAGCTTATAACTTAAGATCACAAAGCCCACTACTCCAAAATCCAGTCCTTGCACTCAACAAACCCCAACAAATTCTGGGGCTCCATCTCATCAATTCTGCACCCTGGTAATAAAGAAAACCCGTGTCCAAATCCCACCCTCTCCGACCTTGACATAGCTTCCCACTTCAACTCATTCTTTATAGACTGCATACCCTAACTATCCACCTCCTTCCCACCCCCCCTCCTCCAACCCTAGCTTCCTCAAACTATCTGCAGACAGCATCACATATCCCATCTTCATTCTTATAAATAGATCCATACAAGAATCATACGTCCCTTCCATCTGGCACTATGCCTACATCACCCCCTAAACAAAGGTGGTAAGAATACTAACACCACCAACTTCAGGCTTATTGCCATCTGTTCTAAAATACTAGAGAAAACCATCCAAGTACAACTAATGACACACCTAACCCAAAACAATCTCCTCTCCCCTTCTCAACACGGCTTCCGCCCTGGCCACTCAACCATGACTGCCCTTCGGGTTCAGGCACCTAGGCAGCAAGACATTTCCCTGTGGTTCATTTGACTGGGGAAACATGGCTAAAGTGACATTCAGCTGCAGAGAAATATGGCTGTTTACGAATTACCTGTGGGCAAAGAGAAGCACACACTGCCATGCTCACAGCTTTAATAGCCAAATGCATGGCAGCAGAAGAAGTAATAAGTGTTGTGCTCAGTGTACAGTACATACTTATATAACTACAACATGTATAAGTGTGCTACAGCATGGAGAAAATCCTGCAGACTACTATAGTCACATTTATGCTCCAGTATGCATTTTAGGTAATGTTCCCTAGACACTGTGAAGGGGGTAGTGGTCCACACACTCCAATTATAAATGCACTGCCCATTGTGCACTGCGTTTTTACTGCCACTGACATGCCCTCTGGCCAGCCTGATGCTGATGCCTGCCATATTGCCTGCTGTCTCATGTTCCTCTGGGGACCATGGACATTGTTTTCCCCCTGTGAATTTATTCATTAAAGATGTGGGCTTGGCAGTGTATGCTTCTCTTTGCCCACAGGGAATTTGCAAACAGCCATATTTCTCTGCAGCTGAATGTCACTTCAGCCATGTGTCCCCAGTCAAATGTACCACAGGGAAATGTCTCGCCGCCTAGGTGCCTGAACCCCTGCCCTTCTTTCCTTTCTGGACACCATTAGCATTAAACAAGACTCGGGTAAGTTTGTATCCACTCTATTCTTAGATTGTCAAATCTCTTTGACACCATCTCCCACACCCTACTCATATCCCAACTTTCCACCCTACATCTCTCTCCCTCCACCATAGCCTGGTTTTCCAGCTACCTGTCTAACTGCCAACAAGCTGTCCAATGGAAAACTTCAACCTCCCCCTTCCTCCCTATACCCTTGTGCATCTTTCAGGGTCCCATTCTTTGCCCTCTACCCTTTAACCTGTGTATTAACAACTTTCACCACTCCATTCCAGAGTCATCTGTCATCTAATATGCATACGAATCTACTATCATCTGCTCAGCCTTCTCACCCTCTGAGCTCCTTGCAAAAATCCAATTATCCTTCTTCACAACCAAAACCTGGATGCAGTCCAACCACTTAGCTCTAAATGCAAATAAGACCAAACTAATGATCTTTTACCCTACTAAAAACTCTATTATTGACAAAACCTCATTCATCGTACAGATCCAGAACAACACCTCTTGAAATCATTCCCACCAAGCTTCTCAGCCTCATCATTGATAATGGACTAAAATTTGATACCCACATCCACTCTGTCACCAAAAGATAGGGCCTCTCTACATATACAGCCACTTCCTCAGCCCCTCTACCCATCAAACCCTGGTATCCACTTTCCTACTCCCCTCCCTGATGTATGGCACCCCTCTGTTCACAAATCTCCACCTCGGCTTACAATCCAAACTTGAATCCTGCTACCACAAGATCTGCAAATTTGCAACCAATTCAAAAAAATCATCCCACCACTGCCACTCCCTCCTCACCCTCAGTTGGCTTGAACTCCCCAACTACCTCAGTTACCTACAACTCACCATTACCCATAAGCTCGTCTTTAAACCCACAAACTTCCCATCTCTAGTTACATCATTAAAACAATATATATATCCAACTACCAACTCAGATCCACAAACCAAAATCTCTTTCAGGTCCACAAACTAGCACAACTTCCTTGGCCACCTACCACTGTCCTACTCCTTGGCAAAGCAGTGGATCCCCCCACCTTCACAACCTTCCAAACCATATACATTTCAAATCTCAGCTATTCTCCCATCTATCAGCCAAATGGGAATGCCCATGTCCCGCTCCAACATAAACTCCTCTCCACCCCATTTCTTTCTATCCTGCACTAAAATCATTACCATTTACCAATTCTTTTGCTTCATCTCAACCTAAAACAGTCTCGCCCTACAAGTGATTTATTTTCTCTCTGCTATCTAATGTACTATACTTTCCATAATCCAATTTTCTGGTACTCTCTTCGTGCAAAATGGTCCACCTAACCTGCAAAGGGCTAGTAGCTACTTGTTTAATGTTTACTTACAAAGAGCTTATTTGACAAAAATGTCTTTCTGCAAATGTTCAGTTTACCCAACCTCCAGAAGGGCTAGTAACCTTCTGTTTAAATGTTAACTCACTAAAGCTTATTACATAATGTATTATATTTCTGTAAATAATTGTTCTGTACAAATCTTTGTTATTCTTTTGTAACATGCAATATGTAACTTGCCATATTTGGAGCTTTTCTCCCTGGGAATCCACTGAAAATTATCTCTTTATGGCCCAGTGGACTTTCCCGGTCATCAAACTTAAATAAATAAAATAAATAAATCAAATGTAGTAAAACCTGACATGAAGAAACAGTCATCAGTGTGTTCCATTACCTGGTAGGTTTAACTATCTGCATTATTCTTTTGAACATACGTTGTAAATAATTACCTTACTAATGTTATAAAATCAATATTCCAGTCTGTCTCTGGTAAATTTAAGTCTCCAGCTACTATCATCCGTCCCCCTGTATTTCATGCAAGATATTATATGAATTTGTTTAGGTAATCTGCACTTCAGTTTGGTGGTCTATGCACTCCAACAATTGTAATTTGTTCTAGGGCTACCTTTATTGTCCCAGTAACACAATCTGTAGTATTGGTGTTATCAAATAATGCATTAGCACAATCTTTAATTCCTATCATAACACCTCCACCTGAGGTTTTTCTTACAATGCCGGTTACAGTAAAAACATTTATATTCTGACAAAACTGTTCTTTGACTATGTTTCACAAACAATAACAACATCACCTGTGTGCAAATGTTGCAAATTTTCTAATGAAACACTTTATTACTAACAAACCTTGCATTAATGACCAGCACAGATAAATCAAGTTTTGCTATCTGAGAAATGTTAAAGTTGTGATCTAGCAGAAATCCTGTCTTGTGTTCTCTTGGCTTCAGAACTGGACTCATGTCTAAGTGCATGTGAGCCCCAAATTATGTGCAGATGTCATACACATTTCCACTTTCAAAATGTGATTTTTTTCATGTAGGTACTTACTCAAAATGCATCATTTGCACTGAACTGACTCTTCTGTCTGTATAGGTTCATAAGTTCAGAGGAGGTTACTACGCTTACAGCCCTAGAGCCCTTACAAGCCTAGCCATGTTATATCGGAGTTACCATAATTGACCTTTTGGTTAGATGGGCGTTATTTGCAGACTGAGTGTACGATCAGCACTGACTACCCCTGTCCATGAGAGACATGGGAACCACCCCTGGGTTGAATTTGGAGTCTCCCATCCAATTGTCCAGGATGTACTTGAATAGGGTCACTGAGGAACTTTGCTTTACATGAATTGGGAGTCTATTCCAGAGTAGCAGCAATCTCTGGGAGATATACTTGTCTCTCCAGCATATTCTGTTAATGTCACAGGATAGTGAAAAAAGAAACACAAAGGCAATGGACAATGGACACTCCGACAGAAAATCCAATTCAGTAATGCAGTAATTTAATGAAGTAAATAGTGCTTTCGTACGGGTCAATGCAGTAATTTAATGAAGTAAATAGTGCTTTCGTACGGGTCAATGCAGTAATTTAATGAAGTAAATAGTGCTTTCGTACGGGTCAATGCAGTAATTTAATGAAGTAAATAGTGCTTCGCATCAATGCGGTCAATGCAGTAATTTAATGAAGTAAATAGTGCTTTCGTACGGGTCAATGCAGTAATTTAATGAAGTAAATAGTGCTTTCGTACGGGTCAATGCAGTAATTTAATGAAGTAAATAGTGCTTTCGGGTCAATGCAGTAATTTAATGAAGTAAATAGTGCTTTCGGGTCAATGCAGTAATTTAATGAAGTAAATAGTGCTTTCGCACGGTCAATGCAGTAATTTAATGAAGTAAATAGTGCTTTAAAACGGGTCAATGCAGTAATTTAATGAAGTAAATAGTGCTTTCGTACGGGTCAATGCAGTAATTTAATGAAGTAAATAGTGCTTTCGTACGGGTCAATGCAGTAATTTAATGAAGTAAATAGTGCTTTTAAACGGTCAATGCAGTAATTTAATGAAGTAAATAGTGCTTTCGTACGGGTCAATGCAGTAATTTAATGAAGTAAATAGTGCTTTCGTACGGGTCAATGCAGTAATTTAATGAAGTAAATAGTGCTTTCGTACGGGTCAATGCAGTAATTTAATGAAGTAAATAGTGCTTTAAATGCGGGTCAATGCAGTAATTTAATGAAGTAAATAGTGCTTTAAATGCGGGTCAATGCAGTAATTTAATGAAGTAAATAGTGCTTTCAGACGGGTCAATGCAGTAATTTAATGAAGTAAATAGTGCTTTCGACGGGTCAATGCAGTAATTTAATGAAGTAAATAGTGCTTCGACGGGTCAATGCAGTAATTTAATGAAGTAAATAGTGCTTTCAAACGGGTCAATGCAGTAATTTAATGAAGTAAATAGTGCTTTCAGACGGGTCAATGCAGTAATTTAATGAAGTAAATAGTGCTTTCGCACGGGTCAATGCAGTAATTTAATGAAGTAAATAGTGCTTCGTGCGGGTCAATGCAGTAATTTAATGAAGTAAATAGTGCTTTAAACGGGTCAATGCAGTAATTTAATGAAGTAAATAGTGCTTTCGTCGGTCAATGCAGTAATTTAATGAAGTAAATAGTGCTTCAGACGGGTCAATGCAGTAATTTAATGAAGTAAATAGTGCTTTCGCGGGTCAATGCAGTAATTTAATGAAGTAAATAGTGCTTTCGCATGGGTCAATGCAGTAATTTAATGAAGTAAATAGTGCTTTAAAACGTAGGTCAATGCAGTAATTTAATGAAGTAAATAGTGCTTTCAGACGGGTCAATGCAGTAATTTAATGAAGTAAATAGTGCTTTCACGGGTCAATGCAGTAATTTAATGAAGTAAATAGTGCTTTAAATCGGGTCAATGCAGTAATTTAATGAAGTAAATAGTGCTTTCGTGGGTCAATGCAGTAATTTAATGAAGTAAATAGTGCTTCGTGGGTCAATGCAGTAATTTAATGAAGTAAATAGTGCTTTCGCATGGGTCAATGCAGTAATTTAATGAAGTAAATAGTGCTTTCGACGGGTCAATGCAGTAATTTAATGAAGTAAATAGTGCTTTCGGGTCAATGCAGTAATTTAATGAAGTAAATAGTGCTTTCAATTGGGTCAATGCAGTAATTTAATGAAGTAAATAGTGCTTTCGACGGGTCAATGCAGTAATTTAATGAAGTAAATAGTGCTTTCGACGGGTCAATGCAGTAATTTAATGAAGTAAATAGTGCTTTCAGACGGGTCAATGCAGTAATTTAATGAAGTAAATAGTGCTTTCGACGGGTCAATGCAGTAATTTAATGAAGTAAATAGTGCTTTAAAACGGGTCAATGCAGTAATTTAATGAAGTAAATAGTGCTTTCATCGGTCAATGCAGTAATTTAATGAAGTAAATAGTGCTTTCAGACGGGTCAATGCAGTAATTTAATGAAGTAAATAGTGCTTTCGGTCAATGCAGTAATTTAATGAAGTAAATAGTGCTTTCAGACGGGTCAATGCAGTAATTTAATGAAGTAAATAGTGCTTTCAGACGGGTCAATGCAGTAATTTAATGAAGTAAATAGTGCTTCGTATCGCATCGGTCAATGCAGTAATTTAATGAAGTAAATAGTGCTTTAGACGGGTCAATGCAGTAATTTAATGAAGTAAATAGTGCTTTCAGACGGGTCAATGCAGTAATTTAATGAAGTAAATAGTGCTTCAGACGGGTCAATGCAGTAATTTAATGAAGTAAATAGTGCTTTCAACGGGTCAATGCAGTAATTTAATGAAGTAAATAGTGCTTTCAGACGGGTCAATGCAGTAATTTAATGAAGTAAATAGTGCTTCGCATCGGTCAATGCAGTAATTTAATGAAGTAAATAGTGCTTCGACGGGTCAATGCAGTAATTTAATGAAGTAAATAGTGCTTTCAGACGTGGTCAATGCAGTAATTTAATGAAGTAAATAGTGCTTTAAAACGGGTCAATGCAGTAATTTAATGAAGTAAATAGTGCTTCGACGGGTCAATGCAGTAATTTAATGAAGTAAATAGTGCTTTCGCACGGTCAATGCAGTAATTTAATGAAGTAAATAGTGCTTTCGTGCGGGTCAATGCAGTAATTTAATGAAGTAAATAGTGCTTTCAGACGGGTCAATGCAGTAATTTAATGAAGTAAATAGTGCTTTCGCACGGGTCTATGCAGTAATTTAATGAAGTAAACAGTGCTTTCGTATGGGTCAATGCAGTAATTTAATGAAGTAAATAGTGCTTTCGATGGGTCAATGCAGTAATTTAATGAAGTAAATAGTGCTTTCGTGGTCAATGCAGTAATTTAATGAAGTAAATAGTGCTTTCAGACGGGTCAATGCAGTAATTTAATGAAGTAAATAGTGCTTTCAGACGGTCAATGCAGTAATTTAATGAAGTAAATAGTGATTTCTTACGTGTCAATGCAGTAAATTACTGAAGTAAATAGTGCTTTTAAACGGGTCAATGCAGTAATTTAATGAAGTAAATAGTGCTTTCGTACGGGTCAATGCAGTAATTTAATGAAGTAAATAGTGCTTTCGTACGGGTCAATGCAGTAATTTAATGAAGTAAATAGTGCTTTCGTACGGGTCAATGCAGTAATTTAATGAAGTAAATAGTGCTTTCGTACGGGTCAATGCAGTAATTTAATGAAGTAAATAGTGCTTTCGTACGGGTCAATGCAGTAATTTAATGAAGTAAATAGTGCTTTCGTATGGGTCAATGCAGTAATTTAATGAAGTAAAGTTAGAGCTTTCGTACGGGTCAATGCCTGTACTTCTTTAGACAAAATAAGAATGAACTAAGTCATCTAAATAACTTCCCCAACAGGTAACCACACCTGCCAAAAGTCACATGATCAATTAATACCAAACTTTTTTTTTAAATTTAGCTTTTAAAATGATACAAGTAAGGAAATAGCAACAATAAGATTCTAAAATTCTCTGACCGTATGCAAGATATACCAGCAAAAATCTAGAATAATAGAAATCCTATCCTATAAACATTACATAAAAAACTGGGGACATTTATGCAAATGTGTGCTTGAATAAATAAACAAGTAAACAAACCTTAAAAATCAAACTTACAAGTAATAAATCACATAAAAAAATCACATATAAAAACAATTTAGAATGTAATGTACGTGTTGCATATATCAAAAAATTCTTATCGAAGTAAACTCCTTAGCTTCATTCAGATATGCCATCTTGTGATGTAGGGATTTATGCCTAGTTTAGTGAGTTTAGCTATAATTCCCAAATAGGGGATGGTGTTGAAAGCCTTGGCGAGGTCAAGATAGGCTGTGTGAACCACCTTACCCTCCTCTACGGCCATGGTGACTGCCTCAAAGAAGTCGATCAGGTTCAGAAGGCATGATCTGCCTTTCACAAACCCGAACTGGGTGGGATCCAGAGTTTGGAGGTTACCAATGTCTTTGTTTGAGTCCCATGATGATACATTCCATGGCTTACAGACCAGGCTCATCAGGCTAATAAGGTGATGGTTCCTGGGATCAGTGGTGGCAACCCTTTTGTGGAGTGGGATAACTGTTGCTGTGCATCATTCAGTGGGCACAAAGCCTGATGTGAGGCTTTGATTGAACATGGTGCTTAGGTGGGGAGCCACTTCATTCTGAAGTTCATGTAAAACGCAGCCTGGGATGTTGTCCAGTCCCACGGATGCTGTGTTTTTGGCTTTAGAGAGTGCAGCTTTTACCTGCATAGTTGTGATTGCAGGGACTCTGCATTCTTCCTGTATAGATATAGTCTTTTTGGGGGGGGTGATAGCGTGTGAACTTAGCACTGATTCTATCTGCCAGGATGTTGGCAACATCAGTAGGTTCTGTAATTTTCATGCTGTTGTGCTGTAACTCAGAGCAGATCTGGGTGTTGCCATTGAAATTCTTGACATGGCTATAGAATGCATTGTGGTTGTCCCCAGAATCAGTGGCAATTTTGTTTTCATAGCTAGCTTTGGAGGATCTTATAAAGGATCTCACCTTCTTATGGAGGCTGATCAGGGAGCTTCTCCACTCATGGGATTTTACTCTCTTTTGCAACAGCTTCTTCCTTCTGTTGTAGAGTTTGTTTATGGCAGAGGACCACCAGATTGGCTTCCTTTTATCAGAGGATAGCATCTTGGTCCTGTTTGGGATAGCATGATCCATGCACTTGTGTAAATGCTTAGAGTGCATTTGTGTAGGATTCAGCAGTCGTAACTGTATTGTCCATCTGCATGGTGTCATGAAGTTGGCTTTGAAGAAATTTTTTACCATGATTTCCTTAATGGGGGTGGGGGGTGGAGGCAGCATGTGGAAATCTAGGGTGATTAGCTTATAGTCGGATCTGTCCAACGAGGAGTTGACTTCAGGTGTGGAACACCGGTCACTCATGTTGGCAATGACTAGGTCTAGGATATTGTTGCCCTTGGTGGGGGTGTGGGTAAGTTGATCCAGGGCATTGGAATTTATGAATTCCAGGAAGCGCTGAGAGAAGGAGTTGGTAAATGAGTAGTTTTCCCAGTTAATGGTGGGCAGTTGAAATTGCCCATTATTAGGCTGTTTGGTTGAACCCTAATATTTTCCAGTATATCAAGAAAAGAAGAGTGGGAATCCTGGGGAAAGGTGGGGGATCTGTAGCAAGCTACAATTTGGATTGCAGTTTTGCCCAGAGTTAGTTGCACTTGGATGACCTTGGATGCATTATGCTGAGCAACTAGCCTGGAGGTGTGGATATCCTTGATGAATATGGACACACCTCCTCCTTTGGTGTTCCGGTCCAGGTTAGGTGGCTGAAAAGTGTGGTATGAGTTATAGCCTGGTAATGTAGGGGTGCTCTCAGGAGCCTTGAACCAAGTCTCAGTCACTGCACAGATATTGATGTTCTCCATTTTAAGTAGTGTTTCGAGGGAGTGCATTTTGAGATTTAGACTTCTAGCACTGAGTGGCATTACCCTCAGTTTTTGCTTGCCTGTTCCTGTTACAGTGGTGAATTTGTCATTTGAACCTTGCCTAAAAAAGGCATTATAGTGGTGGCAAGACCCTTATCCAGAATCCCGAATCCCAGGCGTGACAGGTGCAGGCCATTTCTGGCAAAGCATCGTGGTCTGTTGACCATGTCGTCACAGGCAGACAGATACTGGATCCCTTTAGAGTGACACCAGAAGCTTGGCCAATTGTTGAAGTCAATCATTTTATCCTGGTACTCCAGTATCATTCTGGGTGATGGCAGTACGCTACTCAGGCTAGGGTCATACCTGCCTGGGCTACAAGATCGGAGTCTCTTTTCATGTAGTCCAGGGAGGTACATCTCAGGTCATTCACACCAACGTGGACAATGACAGAGTCATATTTGTACTTGTGGAGTGACCCAAGTGTGTGGGTTATGTGGCAGATCCTGGCACCAGACAGGCAACTGACAGTAACCTTCTACTTGTTTAGCCTGGTGAGTGGGACATCAGTGTGCCTGAGAGTCACCTGTGACTAGTGTGTTGGGTACGTTGTTTTGCCTTCTGGACTGTGGTTGAGTGGCCCACTGAGTCCGTGGGCTATGTGTCATTTGGGTTGTGTTGGGTGGAGGTTGCTTGCGTTTCTGCTTTGGAGGTTTCTGTTGCTTGAGCAGATTATTACTGAGAGCCTCCGTGAATGTTTTTGTGTTTCTATGTGTGGATTTTGGTGGTGTAGGTTTAGTGGGACTATATATGATGAGCGTGGTGTGGTGCAAGCGTTTACCTTCTCCTCTTGACCGTCAAGTTCAGTCTTAGGTTGGAGAGAGCTTTACCTCCAGTTTGGCTATGTAAGTGCATTGCATCTCTCACAGGATGTAGTGTTGGGTGGTAGGAGGAGAGGGTTGTCTGTGTACATGAGGCAATTGCTACATTGTCCAAGATGCCCAGATTAATCAGATAGATAGGCGAGAACACTGGGAGCTGACCCTTGGATATGCCTGAATAAAAAAACTATTTTCTTCTAGACAAGTGAGGAAAGTGTGTACAACAGCTGTTTTCCTCTAGGTAAAGAGGAAGGTTGAGTGCTGTAGTAATAGCTAGCTAATTTAGTGCTTACAAGAAGTTCTGAACAAGTGCTGAGCACAAATAAGCAAATTCAAGTGCTAAAACTAAGAATCTGTATCTGAACTAGACTAGTTACAGGAAAGAAACGTGCAAATGTGGGCTTTTAAATCAGAAAGTTAAAAGCGATGGCAAAATTGCCCAAATGGCCAATAACTACAATTTCTGGGCCAGAAGCCACTCCTTATGTGGTAGATAGGTTACCTAGTGCTTACCACTCCCACTGATAAGAAGGGTTCCCCTCCAAAACAGAAAGGCTTGGGGGGGGGGCTCAGGAGCTTACAAATTGTCCTGGATAAAGGAAATCTGTATCTGGACTAGACTAGTTACAGGAAGGGGGGGACAAGTGAAAATGTGAGCTTTTAAATCAGGAAGTTGAGAGAGATGGAAACACTGCCCAAATGGTCAATAACTACAAATTCTGGGCTAGAAACCCCTCCTTATGTGGTAGATAGGTTGCATAGTGCTTACCACTCCCACTGATAAGCAAGCAGGCTTCCCTCCAACACAGACTTAATTTCCTTTCCATCACAAATAGAATGCCAGATATAGGAACAAACCACTATGGTAGAATGGTGGACTTCTGGTTTAAACAAACTACATCAAAAGAAAAAAGTTACTCAAAATTCCATAACTGACTTAAAAAAGTAAACAATGAACATAGAAATACAATCAAATCTAAGTGTGAATGAAAAATTGCCACCAGTATTAAGGGCAACCATAAGTCGTCCTTTAAATACATTAGGAACCTTAGAACAATGTTCAGCATTGAAACAAGCTGATACATAGTGAAATTACCCACTCAAACCCACATGTCACCCTACTGCTTGCCCCAAGATAAAGATTACTTCTTAGCACGTTTTAAGGGCTTTGTCAGAGGATAAATGCATGAGCTCACTGT
Source organism: Protopterus annectens (assembly GCF_019279795.1). Lineage (NCBI taxonomy): Eukaryota > Metazoa > Chordata > Ceratodontiformes > Protopteridae > Protopterus > Protopterus annectens. The sequence goes on from NC_056740.1 coordinate 458,764,122, forward strand.
GGACATGGCAGTGTGCCAGTATGTTTTTTTTGTCAGTATTAAGTGCTGTTTTTCATACCCACTTTTGAAATTGTTCATCTTCATTCCAGAGACATAGCAGAACCCTGTGGTCATCCCTTTCTTAAGGGTTGTTCCACCACTTATGTAATCCTAGTGACTTCAGAGCAGCAAACTGAACCAGCCTTGTCTACAGGACAATGGAATTCATCATTAGAGACCTCATAAACAAATAAGTTAGCACCTTACAATCACTTGACCCAAACTATTTTGGGTTTGTGAAAGGTAAATATTGCTTACTTGCCTACTCACTAAGGCTTCAGATAAGGGAAAAGCATCCCACATAGTGTGCACTGAGCTGGCCAAGGCCTTTGACACCATCTCACACCCAGTCTTTATAGACAAACTAATCAAATCTGATGTAAACTCCTATGTAATCCATTAGATAAACTGGCTCACAGATGGATCCTGTCAAATTAGGACTGGGAGAAGTCTTTATTTTAAAAGGCTTGTCATCACAAGGGATGATCTGAAAGGGCTCTCTACTGGGGCCACTCTTATTTGGTATTTATTTATCTAATCTTAAAGCTAATACCAAGTGGCTCTGGCTAACAAAGTTTGCTTATGACTGTAAATGCAGGCACTGTCATCAACTCTATGGACTCCTGCATATTCCATGATAGACTGCTCTGTACAAACACATGGTGCCAAGGCCAAAGGTTAATGCTGAATACAAAAGGGTATGCTGTTGTGTCTTTTGGCAAACATTTGTGCCCAGCTACCTACCACATAAAAGATGACTCCTAAAAACTAATAGGCATATTAAGGATCTGGGCACTTTCATTAACACTGAGCTGTCTACTGACCACTATACCTCTACAGTCATTAGTAAATCCTTCTACCTAGCCTAAGGGTATATCTTCCAGATCTAAGAATGATGTTATGACTTTGTACTCCTCCCATATTAGGTCTATAATGCTTCTTCTAGCATTTACCTGGCCAAACACATGGCTCAACTTGAAAGACTCCCCCAGTTCTTTCTCACTAAGAAATTCAATGGCCTAAATCCTCTGCCGTACATAGGGCACCTTAAAGCTCTATCCTATTGTTGATTTCTTACAGACTCATCAAATAATTCACATTATTAATATTTCTTTTATTTAAAATAACATACTTGTCTTACATTTTAACATCAAACACAAACAAGACTCTCTTTTTTCTTGCAGTCCGTCTTTCCTTTTTGTTTGTTTCCAACCATAACCTTATTCTGATTATCACGACTGTACAAATCCATAATTTGCTATGTGATAATACACCGCATGTATATTCAGTATTGCCCCATTAAAATTAAATCCATTTTTTTCTCATTGCATCTTCGAAATACCTTTGTATTCCCCATATAACATTTCCATATTTACTTCCTGAAAACTTATATGTATAGTGCTCTTGAAAATTCTCACAAAACATTTTATCTTCCTACACTCCTAACATGTTCCCTCTATACCACAAAATTTGCATAGTTTTTAATTTTGCTGCTTATAAGTCGTTTGTCCGCTTATGTAAAATTTGCCCAACATTAACCGCCACAGCAAATCCGTGGATTCTTCCACTTCTTTCAACCTTTCTTGGCTCTCCTTTCCAAGCGGCTTTTTTTCCCCTCTCCTACGTTTTCCCCATTGTCAGACAACAAAATTCCTCCATTAGTGCTTAAGATAATTCATCCCTTAAGTCCTTATTTTTCAGTCTTGATAACCTCATTTTAACTACTCTTCTTATCCATTACTTTACTTTCAGTACCTTGTTTCTTTTTTTCATATTTGAATACTTAACCATTGTTGTCTTGTACCTTATTCAGTCAAATTTCTCTTTGCTTGTTCGGTCTTCAGCATCTGATACAAATTTAAAGATTCAGAAACCGTAGTTGAGTAACCCAAACTCCCCCCTCTTTATCTTATAACCCCACTCACTTAATTGTGCTCAGCTTTTAAGTCTATTTACCCCAGATATTATATCTAATAACTCTTTTTACCTGCATATTAGAAAGCCATAGATACTTGCCACATAACTCTGAATTTCCCCAGCATATACGTATGAATCACATAAAACTTTTTAAAAGACAAGTTAATTGTGTCCACGTCGTATAACTGCTCTTTGTCTCAAATAAATAACTGGTGTCAAAATCATGGTCTGAAACTAAATGACAAAAAATGCATTATTGTATCCTTTGGGAAGTTATCTACCCCAGGGAACAACCACTACCCTAAATGTTGACCCATTTCAGGATTTTTGAACTTGTGGACAGTGACCTAACTTTTGACCAACATGTGTTTATTGTTGTAAGAAAGTCCTTCTATATGACACAGTTTATAAACAAAGGGTTTGTGTCTAAATCTCGGGACATCATTGCCTTCCTTTACTCAGCCCTCAGTAGGCTAGTCATTGATATAATACCCCCTTTGGCATGTACCTGTCCAGACACATGCAAGAACTTGAATGCCCACAGGGATACCTTACTAAAAAGATACAAGGCATAAACAGCATGTCCTACGTGGACTGACTGAAAGCCATGTCACTATACTCGGTATCCTACAGACTGCTAAGAGGTGACCTGTGTCTGGCATTCGTGTCATCCTCTGACCAATTTCTGCTGGATTTACTGCACATCAACAAAAGTCAAATGGCATCAGAAATATTCAGTCTAGGGATCTAATCCTCCCCTGTAACATCAACAGATTAGTTTGGAGGAACAGGTATATTTTATAGATGATATTACTGTGTTGGAACAGACTCCCCATTTACATAATACAAAGTTAATCCTTGTCCATTTTCAAGTGCAACTTACATCAATGGATGGAAAAACTTACCTCAGAACTGGCCTCTGTATTACTAATGGACAGAGACAGATTTGAATGTTTGTATTTGTCCCCTCAAATTATCTTTGGTATAATCCCTGTTATTTGCCCTAGTGATAATATATAATTATCGACCATGGGATGTGTAAGGCCAATCTATAACTTAATGGGATAGATTATTTCAAGCACATGAAGGGAAATTGTCAAGGCTGAAAATGACCTTCAAGAGCAGGTTGCTTAGTACTCGCCTATGAACTAATGAACCTATAAATAAATTATAACTTGTTGATACCGCTAGAATTTCCTCCTGCTTTAGACTGCCAAATGCTTTTTCACGTTATCTTTTTTTATCAACAACAACAGATCTTTACCTTGCTTTTTCCTATTTCCATATCTTCCATTATATACTATTCATCCTAACAGCATCGATATCTGGACTTGTACGCGATTCATAAAACATTGTAATGCATCTTTCCTAATGTTATACATACCATTCTTAATAGCTCATCTTTCCCTCGCTCTTTCCTTTTTTCTTAAAAACAATTTTTTTGAAACCCTCGCACAAATCTTCACTTTCCATCCCTCTCTTAACCTCTTATTTAGTACATTCACAAATAAATGATTTTCCTCTCTCCATAATTTCTTATAAAATATCACGCTCACAAATATGGGATAAAGCTACCCTCCCATGTAGTGTCCTCTCTGTTAAGGTCAGACCATAAAGTTGCCCTCCCATCAGATAAAAATGAGTGCTGTGACCGTAGCAAACACTAACAGTTATGAGCTGCTCTCAGGCAAACTACCTGTTAAGCGATTACCTGACAGAATTCCAAGCCCCTCCAAACCTGGAGAACACAGCTGCCTATGCAGAATTGTACATAGAGGCCCTGTACAATCACATTAGCTCATTCCATTCAATACAGCTCTGTTGAGTGTGTACCTTTAACTCCCAGTGGGTGTGGCATCTTTAACTCCCAGTGGGTGTGGCACCTTTAACTCCCAGTAGGTGTGGCACCTTTAACTCCCAGTGGGTGTGGCACCTTTAACTCCCAGTGGGTGTGGCACCTTTAACTCCCAGTGGGTGTGGCACCTTTAACTCACACTGGGTGTGGTTTGAGCCTTTAACAATAAAGTTATCACCTTACAATACAAACAAATATTTATATTTCTGGAACAGTAAGTATTATAGGAAAAAAAAAACTATTCAGGATAAATTCATATTCACATTAGTGGCATTCATTCAGTTTGATGCTTTTAAACTGGATTTTATAAGATAAAATAAATGCACTGAATATTAATTTTGTAATGTTGCATAAACAGCTTATGACATCTCAGTAACTATTCAAGCAAGACACATACTGCCAACAGGATTTTCTTCATACAGTGGTGAGCTTTCATATGAGGCTATGCAGTTCTGCCTGTGTTACCTACATGTTGAGATATTTAGAGAGATATGAAAATTATTACAATACAAATAAACAGCATAGAAATAATATTCAATATCACTTTAGCTACATTAGACAGAGGACAGCTAGCAATACAAATGTATTTGCCATCATGCATGCTTTAAGATGACATCTTTCAAAACTATGTACATAGCATGGTTTTGGAATAAATACAAATATGAACAAGCAATATTTTACACCTAGTGGCATCATTAAGAGGTAAAGTGCAGTTGTGTACACATAAATGTAGATGTTCGACTGTATTCACTGTTGCAGTCATTACATTTGGATAATCCTGCTGGCAGGTTGCCCTCAGTCAGCCCAAATTCCAAAGTCTTGGGTCCTGCGGCAGTTTCTGTCACCCCTTCCCTGACGTCAGGTCATCAGGGGTATAAAAGATGCAGCCAATGCCATTTTCTTCAGTTTTTCTTGCTCCAGATGTCAGGTGCCCCCTAAAGGGTAGCCAACACATATATATATATATATATATATATATATATATATATATATATATATATATATATAAATACATGCTGCGATATCAACTTTACCTTCATCTACAAGCAAATACACCACATAGGTTGTATAAATCAGAGAAGGAAAGATAAGTTCCAGCAGAAATAAGGGGGATGGCGGGTGGGTAACTTGGACTGCAACAGTGAATACACTCTAACATCTACATTTATGGTAAGTGTACACAACTGTACTATGTTCTTAGTGTTTCACTGTTGCAGTCATTACATTTGGGTTGAATCCCAAAACTATGGTTGGGAGGCTGGAGATAAACTGCATTAGGAGTGGCTATGAGGCCCTGCAGAACTGCAGTGGCAAAGCCTGCCCTGGATTTAGAGTAGAGTGGCAGATGGTAATGTTTTGTAAAGGTGTGCACTGAACTCCAGGTAGCAGCCTCTAAAATGTCTTTGGTTGGTACTCCCCTGAGAAAGGCTGCTGAAGTGGCTGCAGCTCTGGTTGAATGTGGCCTAATGCCCTTAGGCACTGGCTTGCCATGCTGTAAATAGCAGAAACAAATGTAGTGGCTTATCCACCTTGAAATAGTTTGCTTTGACATGGCCTTTCCTTGTGATCCTGCAGCATATGCCACTAGTAATTGCTTTGTCTTCCTGAAAACTTTGATTCTGTCCAAATAAAATCTAAGCTGTCTGTATACGTCCAAAGAATGCAGAATTATCTCCCCCTTGTTCTGTGGATTTGGATAAAAAGTTGGCAAATTAATAGTTTGGTTAAGAGCCACACTGGACACCACCTTAGGCATAAATGTTGGGTTTGTCCTCAGAGAGACCCTGTCTGGATAAAAAATGATAAAAGATTCCACAGCCATGAGTGCCTGTAGCTCTGAGACTCATCTTGCAGAAGTTATTGCTAGGAGCAGAGCTGTTTTCCAAGATACAAACTTAATATCAGCAGTAGCAGCTGGCTCAAATGAAGGCAGGGTGAGCTTTTTCCAAAACATAGCTGAGGTCCCATGCAGGTATTGGTAATCTCCTTGGAGGCCTTACAGTTTTGACTCTCTGAGGTATTGCCTTAATAAAAGAAGAGAAAGTGGTGGCTCTGTGTTGTAATGAGCGGAAATGGCAGAGGCATGAATTTTAATTGATGAAAAAGATAGGCCTTTGTCCAGCATCTCAGTTAAGTATTGCAAAATCTGAGGAATATTTGGTACAGCTGTATCCGTTCCTTGTGACTGGTTCCACACACAGAATCTCTTCCATTTTCCAGCATAAGATTTTCTAGTACTAGGCCTTCTGGCTTCCAAAATGTCATCCATCACAGCTTTACTGAGAGGTGTGTTTTGTATGACTACATTATCCGCCATGCTGCCAGGCTTAAAGTCTTGAGTTGGCTGTGCAGGATCTAATTGTTTTGTTGGGACAGTAGCTGAGAATATTTGAGGCAAGGTCCAAGCTGGGGATTGAGACAAGTTCCTTAGGATAGAATACCAGTACTGGCGGGGCCAGTCTGGGGCAATCAGTATCATCTTTGGCTTCTCCTGTCTGACCTTTAGGAGTACCTTGGGGAGGAAAGGCATATACTGATAGGTTTTTCCAGAAAGATAAGGCATCCACTTTCCATGCTTGCCTGTGATAAGTCCTTGTGCAGAATCTTTTTAGTTGGTAGTTGTGAGGGGAGACAAATAGAGCTATGTCCGGGCATCCCCATTTCCTTGTTATCATGCTGAAGACTTGTGGATCCAGCTGCCACTCGTGGGGATCCATGAGGTTTCTGCTTAGTTCATCTGCCAGAGTATTTTCCTTTCCTGGCAGAAATTGTGCCTGCAGATGTACTTGGTAAGTGTCCCATAAAGCCATGGCTAGTCTGCAAAGGGGGTAAGAATGTGTGCCCCCTTGCTTGTTTATGTACCACATAGCCATGGTATTATCTGTCTTTATCAGTAGTTGGCCCGGATGAAGTAGGCCCTTGAAGGCTGTCAGGGCATTTTGAACAGCTAACATCTCTTTTTGATTTATATGTAGATGCATTTGGTTTGCGGACCATGTGCCCTGAATGCATCATCCTGCCAAGTGGGCCCTCCAGGCATAATCTGATGCATCTGTTAAGTTCTGCCTGGCCGGGAGTAATGTGAATGGCTGTCCCTTGTTCTGGTGACAAGCCTTGGCCCACCATCTAAACTCCTGTTGCAGGCAGGGAATGAGAGTAATCATTGTTTCCAGGCTGTGGCAACGTTGAGTCCAATCACTTTTTAGGTACCATTGAAGTTTCCTCATATGCAGTCTTGCATATGGAATTAGGATGCAGGAGTCCATGAAGCCCAAAGCCTGCAGAATCTTTCTTGCAGAGATAACTGGGCCTTTGTTGCCAATATTTTGAAAAAGATAGTCAGTTGCCTTTGTTTGTCTGGCATGAGATAAGCCATCTGGGCAGTTATATTTAAGCTTGCACCCAGGAATATTCTCTCTTGAGAGGGTACTAGTTTTGATTTATTTTCATTGACTGTGTACCCTAGGCATGTTAGAAGTCTTTTCACATACGCCAGATGCTGTAGAAGAATGTCCTTGTTCTCTGCTTGAATTAGGCAGTCGTCCAAGTAAGGGTATATTTGTATTCCTCTTTGTCTGCAGAATGCAATTACTGGTGCCAGGTACTTTGTAAAGACCCTGAGCACAGTAGATAAGACAAAGGGCAGTGCAGAGAATTGGTAATGCATTGAGCCAGCCTTGAATCTGCGGTATCTTCTGCATGGTTGTCTGATTGGGACATGCAGGTATGCTTCTTTTAGGTCTAAAGTCACAAGCCAAGCCTTCTTTTCCAGCATGGGCAAAAGCTGCTGCAGAGTCAACATTTTGAATTTTGGTATATCCAGGAATGTGTTCGGAATAGATAGGTCCAATATCAGCCTCCAGGCCTTGTCCTTCCTGGGTACCAAGAACAGTCTCGAGTCAAATCCTTGTCCCTGCTCTTGTTCTGGTACTTGTTGAATGGCCCTCATGTCCATGAGGGATGAGACTTGTTTTTGTGCCTCTGCCCATTGACTTTTTGGCAGATCTGGCCAACCATTTGCCTTTGGCAGGGTATGGAAGTGGAACTTGTAGCCTTGTGACACTATGCTTAGAACCCACTTGTCCTGGGTTATTATATGCCATTTTTGAGAAAAAAGTGCCCCCCCCCCCCAAGGGTGCTGCCAGGAGATAAGTGCTTGGTGCAGGCAGGGGGAAGTCATTGGGACTGTTTCCTGTATGGTTGTGATTTGTCTTCTCCAACTTTGGAGGTAGAAGCACCCCATTGCTTTGAGCTGTATGAACCTTGCACCTGGGATTTGCCTCTAGGGTGCCTGGATCTGCCCTTCTGAGGTCTGTCTGACACAGGAAAGGACTAATTCTTTGTAGGCCAGTGTCTACTAAACCTAGGTGGCTGTACTTGTAAAAAATCTTTGACAGTTTGCATAGTTAGCTTTGTCCTCCATTTTCTTTAACACCAAACAAAGTCTCATGCTGTAAAGGTGCATCTAATAATTTAACTGACATGATCAGGCAGATTTTGTTCTTTTAACCAAGCATGCCTCCTAATTACAGAACCCGTAACTGTGGCCCTGCAGGAGGCTTCCAAAGAATCAAAACCACATTGCAAAGTATGCTTTCCAGCTTGTTCAGCTGCATGCAATAAATCCTGCATTTCCTTGTTTTCTGCACATTCAGAGTTTAATAACATTTTCTGTTTAAGCAAAGCCATGACATGTTGCTGATATTTGAGCATATGAAACTGACAGTTTAAGGCCCTTATAGCCAAGGTAGCAGATGCATAAATCTTTTTCCCCATCTATCCAGTGCCCTAGATTCTCTGTCAGAGGAGGTAGGGTTTTTTGCATCGGAAGTCTTAACTCCTTTGGGACCCTGTGAAATAGTTTCTGGGTCTGCAGCAGGGTTTTTGAAAAGGAATTTATGAGAGTCAGGAACCCTGTAATATCTGTCAGGCTTAACTGGAGCTGGAGGTAAGGAGTCGGGTGTCAGACTAGACTCTGAAAACACATCATCTACAATGTCTAACACAGGTGGAATCGCTAGAGGCCTGTGTTTTTGTAGCAAAAGGAAGTCCCTGAGCCTCTTTTTAGATTTTGAAAAAATGTGGCTGTCCCAGTGGAAATGCTCCCTCATGGTATGCAAGGTTTCCCTAAAAGAATAGTCCTCAGGAGGAGAAGCTGAAGGAATAGATTCTTCAACATTAGAATCCTCATGAGGGGAAGAGAATATTCCTGATCAGAAGAGGAATCAGAAGAAATAGAAACCTGATCTGAAGATTCATAGCCTGTCTCTTGCCTAGGCCTCTTATCAGGCGGGAGGTGGGAACCCCTGATCAAGGTAATCAAGTCTTCGGTCATTTTAAGCATCTGTTTTTTGGGCATAGAGGCCTGTCCACATGGCTCTTGAGTTTTTCTTTGCTTTATAAGGAGCTATAGTCTTTGCCTTTTGAAGCTGAAGTCTGTTTAATATATAGATGTTTAGGTCTGAATACACCCTCAGAAGCCGGTGCCTGCGCAGCGGCTCCAGACCCATCTGAGGGAATTGTGTCCGAGGCTCCAATATCTTGAGTTTCCAGCGGCATGGCCGACTTCACGTGGGAGTCAGTAGCAGCATGCGACTCTAAAGTAGCGGGTGTCAGGGGCTGCGAAAGCACCTCACTGAGAACCGGCGACTGGCTTAGGAGAAGCTTCGCCATCAGTTTTGGGCCTCGGTTGTTTCTCTCTCTCTACTTTTCTTTGAATTTTTTGTGAACTCCGGTAGTCAGATGGCTATCCAATGACATTTCTGGATAATTAAACCTGCGTCCAAAATAGTTTAATGCAAAATCATACCAAAGCTTAATAGTGCATTGGTTAAATCTAGCACAAAACCGACAACCTGAAATGTTGTGATCAGGGCCTAGGCAAGGAATACAGTAAGAATGAAAGTCCTTATGAGGTATTTGCTTTCAGCAAGAAATACAATTATTAACTTTTTCTGACATCGGTCTGGAGCAAGAAAAAAGTTTCCCCATGGGGGTACGTAGCTTTATTGAAGACTGAAACTCGAATACGAAAATCCGAGTCGGCCGTATGGCACTTAAGAACTGCTTCTGCTTCGGGCACCGTGCAGCAAGAAAGACTGAAGAAAATGATGTCAGCTGCTTCTTTTATACCCCCTGATGACCTGACGTCCGGGAAGGGGTGACAGCAACCGGCACAGGACCCAATGGAATTCAGGCCGACTGAGGGCAACCTGCCAGCAGGATTACCCAAATGTAATGACTGCAACAGTGAAACATGAAGAACATCTGCAGAAATGGCTGGAGGCATCATTTGGCTGTAATGAATTAATAGATGCAAAGAGACAACAGCCCTTACCAGAAACATGGCTGGCTAGAACAAACTCAAAAAAGCACCCTTGTGAAATCTAAATTTAAAGAGATTGTACATCAAAAGGAAATAAAAATCATAAATGAAGTTGGGAATTGCAATGCCCAGCAGCATAAAAAATCGCTCATCAGGCTAAATAAACAACTAAGTCTACCAAAGCCAATTTTGAAGTAAAGATAGCCTCCCAGGAGAACCAAAAGGTTTTCTTTAACTGTGTCAAACCTCAAAGGCAGACCACAACAATACACAAAACTATAACTGGAGATGACTCATAAGTCTGACTAGTCTCGTATGCAAAGCCATGGAAAGAATTGTCCTGGAAATGATTAATAATGAGTCGGACACTGGATCCAACTCAGTTTGGTTTTGTCCAAGGTAGAACATGCCTACTCAAACTTCTTTGAAAATGTCAATAAGGCAATGGATAAGGGCAAAACGGAGCATACTGCTTAACTTGACCAGGCTAAGCCATTTGATAATTATCATACTCAGGCATTGTAAGCAAACACAAGGAATTAAACATTAATCCCTACCATGTGAGGTAGATGGCCAGCTGGCTATCAAATAAGACCCATTAAATTAGTATAGAGGAGACCATCTCCACAAAGAGGCTGGTCTCTAGTGGAATGCCTCAGGGCTTTCTACTGTCCAGTTTCTTTTTAGCATTTACTTCATGAAAGTCAAACACAATGTCAAAGGCCTCTAGCTAGCCAAGTTTGCAGATGACTGCAAGCTACCAGAAGTCATTGATCACCCCCCCCAAGACACTAACATCCTATGGGAAGGAAAGACACAGACAAGTAGCTAGTGCCAAAACCATGCTTTAAAACTCAATCCCAAGAAATGTGCAATAGAATCTTTTGGGAAATCATCAATGCTAGGAAACTAACTCATTGATAACCTTAAAAATGGACCCAGGAGTGAGGGATTTGGGTATGTATGTGTATAGTAACCTGGGTTTTGACTAACATGTTTCTAAGGTAGTAAGAAAAGCATTCTATTTTGCAGAACTTTCAAGCAAGACCATGCCATCTAGGTCTGAGGAGGTCATTGTTCCTCTGTATTTGTCACTTAGAAGTCCCATCACTGAGTACAGCACCTACGTCAGTATGTACGAGTGTGACGCCCCTGCACTGCCCAGTAATCAAGGAGAGACAATCCTCACCACGGCAACAATGAGGAATGTACACAATGAGAGGATGACAAGTACACACAGTAAAGTGCAATTTTCCTTAAGAGAACACAGAGACCACAGTCAGAGTGGGGCTGGATTCTCCCTCTCGCTCAAGATCCCGATAAGACTCCCCACTGACACAGCTATAGAGTAGAGTCCATAGCCAGGGTTCCAAGCCAAGTCCTCCTAACACTCTCTGTCCAATCAGTGCTTTGTGTCCCTGCCCAAGTAGCTCACACACACACACACACACACACACACACACACACACACACACACACACACACATTTTGAGATTTGATTTATGCACAAACATCCACCTGAGAAAGGCTGGCACATGTTAACTAGCAATGTACCCTTATGCCCAGACTGTAAGGTAGTTATCACGGCCACCAGAATCCCTTATCAGATACTTGGGTGCCCAATCCTACTGTGTAATGTTACTATTATCCAAACTGTAGTATTGACCAAGACTTGCAAGGCTATTTAGGGGTGGCCTGTACAGTGTCACCAAATACATACGCAAGTATACTAAGAGATTAAATATGTCTCACAAATATCAACCACAAATATAGGTTTAAATATATTTAATAAAAGAAAAGACAATACTCTGTCAACACAGTTACCTCAGAGTTCTGAATGACAGCAAATATTTTAAAACATTGTGGGGCAGTCTCAAAAAAATACAGAATACATCTAAGCTAATATTTATCACAGGATCATAGGAGGTTACTAGGCTATTGGCCCTGAGGCCCCTATAAGCCCAACCAAGGGTTTAGCTCATGTTTAGACAAATCATCACCTGATGCTCCTGTCCAGCAGGGACACAGGCGGAATCTCAGAGGTATATTTTCTGTTTTCCTTCCAGTTAGCTATATTCCTAACTATATCTAAAAGACATTACTGTACCATAATTATTTACTATTAGCAAGGCAAATACAGATGAGTGGATGTTCTTGCTAGGTCAAAGACAAAACAAAAAATGCCAGTCTCTCTCTGAGAGAGTTCTTAAATCAATATCAAATGTTACTGCTGGGTTAGCTTGGATGATATCACTTTTTGTCACCTGAATTCAGTTCCCAGGCTAAAACAAAAACTAAGAATTTAACACCTCTGTGTTAAAAATACATAGCTCAAAAGATTGCTCAGAACTGTGCAGCTGCTAGGAAGTCATATAGCAATAAAACACTTTACATTTTAAACTTAGTAATTACTTCTCACCAAGACAATAGGAAAAACTTCTAGCTCTAGACATCCTGTCTTCTTGCTGCATCAAAACTCATTTTTATAGCACATCATAATGCAGTTAATTTCAGCTTATTTTCTTGAAGTTTTCTAAGTTAATCTATGTTCCAGCAGGGTATTCTGTGGTTACCTTCTTGAAGCTCAGTACATAACATACAGTTCTGTATAAATCATATCAATATTCACAACTGACAGAATTGGTTACAAAATTCAGATAGTTGAGCTGGCAGTGTCACATTTCTCCCCTCCCTGAAAACTCAAGCTAGTTTTTCAAGTGACCCTTGAGAAACATTGCTCGAGAGGTTTGAGCCTATCTGGAAATACCTTACCCCATTCCCTGTCTTGAGAGCCCATCTGCATTGGCATTGCTAACCCCACTGCAGTGCTGCACTGTCATATCATATGCTTGCAACCCTAGGCTCCATCTTAGTAACTTAGCATTTTGCTGGCTGGCTTGATGTAGCCATGTTAAGGAATTGTGGTCTGTAACTACAGTGAATTTCCTTCCATACAGATAAGGGTGACGTTTCTGCAGTGCCTACACTATGGCTAGGCATTCCTTTTATATAGCTGATAGCATTCATCCCCAGATTGGAGCCTATGACTAAAATATACCACTGGGTGCTCTTCTCCCTCTGAGGAAATCTGGCTAAGTACAGCCCCCACCACATGGTTCAAAGCATCCACCTGTGCAACAAATGTTTTGCTGTAATGTGGACTGGCTAACAGAGGGGGTCCTCCCAAATCTCCTTTAAGCTTCTGGAATGCTTGCTCACATGCTGGGCTCCACACTACCTTATCTGGCTTGTTTTTCCTTGTCAGGTCTGTGAGGGGAGCAGAGATAGTACTAAAATTGGGGACACACTTTCTGTAGTACCCTGCTGATCCTAAGAATGGCCTCACCTGCTTTTTGGTAACAGGGGCAAGCCATGCCTGAATGATTCCATGTTGGCAGGTTCTTGCCTGATCTTACTACTCCCCACTATATGTCCCAGGTAGGAGATCTCTGCCATACCTGGGACATTTGCTGGGCTTAACGGACAACCTTGCTATCTGTAGTCTGCCCATCACCTCCCAGATGTGCTGAAGGTCTTTTTGCCAGGAGTGGCTGTAGATCATCCAGATAAGCAAGAGCAAAATCTCCTGCTCTTACTAGGATATGACCTACCAGGCTCTGGAAAGTCTTTGGGGCATTTTTCATCCCAAAGGGAATCTTCATGAACTCATACAAGCCAAAAGGAGTCACAGAGTCTGATCCTTAACTACCACTGGGAGTCAAGGGCACATGCCAGTAACCCTTGGTAAGATCAATGGTGGTAAGATACTTGCCCCACCTAGCTGCTCTAGGGCTTCATCTGTCCTAGGCATGGGCATGGGGTAAGCATCTGATTCTGTGTGATTATTTCACTTCCTGTAGTCCACACAGAACCTGGTGCTGCCATTTTTTGGTACTACTAAGGAGGCCCAGGGACTGCTGGACTCCTGAATTACCCATAGTTCCAACATTTCCTGCATCTCCTCTCTGAGTCTGCTTGACACTCTCAGGCACCATATAAGGGGCCTGCTTAATAGGCCTTTGGGGTCATATCTCCAGCATTCCTCTCATACCAGATCTTTTTTTCTGTTGGGCTTCTGCCAAGTTCTCCTGGGCCAAGCTCATGAGTTCCCTGAGCCTTGTCCTGAGGTTTAGCACATATGCCACAAAAGACTCCTTGTGGGATTCACACTCGCCCTCCCACTCATCTCAAATCAAATCTAGAGGTCCCCTCACCCTATGCCCATACAACTCAAATGTTAAAAAAACTGAGGATTCCTGGAGCACCTCTCTGTAAGCAAACAGCAGATGGGGTAAATATTTGTCCCACTCCCTCTTAAATTGGTCTACAAATGCCCATAGCATGGACTTGATTGTAGAGTTTAACTTCTCAACAAGAATATTAGTCTGGGGATGGTAGGGGGTGGTCTTTAAGTGCTTCACCCCACAGTACTTCTGCAGACAAGCCAGCAGGTCTGAAAGGAAATTGGCACCTTTGTCAGTCAGTATTTCTTTTGGAAAACCTCCCCTGCTGAAAATCTTAACACAGCATTTGCCACTTTCTCTGCCTCGAAGGACAGAGTCAGTGCTTCAGGGTATCTGGTAGCATAATCTACTACCACTAGGATATACTTCTTCTTTGTGAAACTTGGAGTACTCAGAGGCCCCACAATATCCATAGCTACCCTCTGAAATAGCTCCTCAGTCATAGGCAAAGGCATCAAAGGAGCTTACACTTTGTCTCCTGCCTTGCCTATCTTTTGGCACTGCTCACAGGTCCTGCAGTACCTGTTACATCTTTAGAAATCTCAGGCCAATAAAAGTTCTGCATAATATGTCTCTTTGTATATTGTATGCCCATATGACCTGTAAAAGGAATATCATGGGCTATGGTGAGAAGTGCCAGATGGTAGGCTCTGGGCACTGCTAACTTCTGTATTAACTCATCCTCTAGCCCGCCCTTAGGGGTCCACTCTCTATGCAGTAATCCTTTGTCTGAGTATACAGATTCCCCTTTCCCTTGACAATCAGGTGTCTCACTAGCTACCTCTCTCAGGCCTTGTAATGAAGGGTCTGAGAGCTGAGCCTGTCTCAATGGTCTCTTAGTAACCCTTCCAAGCTCTCCTTCCCCAGGAAGTCTGGTATTCTCTGACAGCAGTGCTTCACTGTCAGCCTGGGTACTACTACTCACCTCCTGCCCTTGCAGTCATTCTGCCCATGGGAACATCAGTACCCACAGGCAGCTGTGGCTCACCTTCAGTCTCACTGCTACAGGGTAGCTCCCTCCCTGAAGTAACCACCTGATCAGTCCTGGCTGCAAATGTGAGGTCCAGCTGCATCTCCCTCAGGCTACCAGATCCACATACTTATCTCCAAGCTTGACTGCATGTAACTGCATCCACACACAGTACTGCATTATCAAAATTATTCCCTATGAGGACATCTGCAGGGATGTCCTGAAACACACCAACTTGCTGGCTCCCTTTTCCACCCACCAAGTCAAGGTGAACTCTAGCCAAATGTATTTGGAATGCGGTCCCTCCTAAACCTCTGACTGGAGTAGACTGGCCAAGCAAGTAGTGCTCCTCTTAACCATGGTCTCTTTCCCATTCACTAAAATAGGATATAAATTATTGTGGTAGTTTGGTACCTGTTGTCTTGAGATAACCTACTGTTGGCATTTTGTCATTTCCACTTACTGGCTCTCCCACCTTTTGTTCCCTACCTTGCCTCAGTGGACATCTATTTGCTACATGGCTCCACTGGTTGCATTTAAAACATTTAACCCTTGGTCCTGGACATGTCCCAGGACTAGTGGGCTTCCCCTGATACCGGCAGAATCTGTTGGGACAGTCTAGGCTGCCGACAGTGGGTTACCTTAGACCCATGAGCAGCAGTGGGTGTCCCTTTCCTGTGCTGTGATGCCCTGCTTGTTAGGAGTAGGTCTCCCTTCTTCCCCAACTCATCTGCAGTAGTGCATTGTCTATCAGTTAACTGGATTCTCATGTCCTCAGCCAAAGTGCTAAGGCTCTGTTCCCTCACCAAAAGGTCTGCCCGCCCTTCAAAAGTGATGTCCTGACATCTCATCCACCTGTGAAAATAAGTGCTTAGTTCAGCCATATATTCACATGCACATACATCTGCCTTGCATCTATGCTCACAAAATTTTTTCTATAAGCTTCAGGTGTTAACATAAAACATTCTAAAAGACAGTTCTTTACAAAATTATAATTAAAGAATCCATATCAGACAGTTTAGAAATTACAGTCACAGCTTTATCATGGAGTAAGGGGGTCAGGAACCATACCCAGAGCCCTTGGTCAACATTATACTGTTTACATAGCCTC
Source organism: Protopterus annectens (assembly GCF_019279795.1). Classification (NCBI taxonomy): domain Eukaryota; kingdom Metazoa; phylum Chordata; order Ceratodontiformes; family Protopteridae; genus Protopterus; species Protopterus annectens. The sequence goes on from NC_056740.1 coordinate 458,780,583, forward strand.
TCAAACATATGAATGAAACTATCAAAATTATCCCCCCTCTATAAATTGTGGAAGAAATTTACTGAGCTTTGTTGCTTCTGGGGTTCAGCTACTCCCTCCCCCCGTTACCTCCATGATCCTGGCAAAGAGTCAGCATCCCCTTTTCATGTTGCCTCTGCCTCTCATTCTCCTCAGCTTTCAGGCATCACAGTTTCTCATTTTATTCAGCCTTCAGATGCTGCAGTTTCTCATTTTTGGAAAAAGAGAAAAACCCTGCAAGTAGGATCCAAGTGCAAGGCAAAACAAACTATCAGTAACTGAAAAAAATGCCAGCACAAAACTCAGTATATATCAGCAACAAAACTACAGCAACACTAAGGTAAAATTTAAGTGTTTTAATACATATCCAACAATTCAATAATCCAGACCAGTTTCAGCCTAACATGGCCGGTTTCAGCCTAACATGGCTTTCCTCAGTGGAACAAGAAAAGAACAAACAGGAAATGATGCACAAATGCAGGGGTCATTGACAGAACCACTGTCTGAGTTTTTGACTTCATACTTGAAACCACTACTAAATTTGATTTGAGCAAGGATACAAGATACCACCCAATTCTTATCCATTATAGATGATAACCAATTAGAACCTGAGTGGTTACTTTGTACATTAGATGTCAAGGCTTTATACACCAATATACCACATCGGGCTGGACTTAAGGACCTCAAGTTTTGGTTAGATAGAGCCAAATTATATCCAGTTGGTTTTAATGCACTTTTAATTTGTATGGCGGAACATGTTTTGAATAAAAATGTTTTCTACTTTCAAGGTGAATGCTATTGGCAGATGAAGGGTACCGCTATGGGAGCCTCTTTTGCTCCTATATATGCAGACTTATTCATGGGCTACATTGAGGAGCAACTCATTTATGATCAAACACATGATATATATCTTGAGGAGCTGGATATTTGGCGACATTATCTTGATGATTGTTGGTTAGTTTGGCGTTCCGATGAAGAATATTTGGCTGTTTGTGTCATACCTCAACCATAACAAACGGGTATTGTATTTGCTTTAACTTATCACCAAAATCAAATCAACTTTTTGGATGCAACGGTCATCAGGAACCCAGATGGTACTTTACGAAGCAAAACATTTTATAAATACCTGCAATACAATACTTTATTACATGCAACTAGTATGCACCCTAGCACATCATCCAGAACATACCCAAATCCCAGTTCCTCAGGATACTCAGGATTTGTTCTGCAGAAAATGACTTTGAAGAATCACAACAAGATCTAACCAACAGATTCAGAACCAGGGGATACAAGGAGCTTGACATTCAGTTGGCACGTCACTTTGCAACCAATTCCACCAGAACTTCCATTCTCAAATACTGTGATAGAAATAGGGATGCACAGGATGGAGGATTACGGTTTATTACTACCTATGGGCGTAACATCAATTTGATTAGAAATACCATGATGAAACATTGGAACATCCTCACTGCCAGTGAGGATATTGCCTCCTTAGTCAGTAACGCTTGTCAATATGGTTACCGCAGAGGGAGAATACCAAGTTCATTTTTTTCACATTATAAGAGGATGGGTTCAGCTGGCATTATACATCAACAACTTACGATGACTGGTGACAAACTTTGGGGCACTTATCAATGCAGCCATTGTTCATCATGTCCATTTAGATTCACATCTAAACAATTTTCCAGCAAAAACACTTGACAGGATTTTTAACATGAAATTTTTTGGCAACTGTAATAGTGATTGGGTAGTATATCTTGCGACTTGCACATGTGGTTCATTTTATGTGGGTCAGATATCACGGGCATTGATTACGCATGTTGGAACATCGTAGTGACATAAGAACCAAAAGAGAAACCAACACTCTGTTCAGGCACTACACACAACATCATACTGCTAGATTTCAATTTTGCATCGTAGATAGAATTTTGGGTGACAGATCCAACAAATAGGGATGGCATTCCATTATCAACCAAAAAGAGAAATACTGGATTATCAAGCTAGTGGCACTATTTTCTCCTGGTTTAAATGATCATTTATAACTAATTAATACATCCAATATTGAATGTTTTATTACCATATTTGCTATTTGGATCATCTATTTTTTACTGGTTATTTTTTATTTTCTAGTTTGTATTTTTCCTTCCTGTTTTTCTTTCAGGCAGTATTCTGGGCATGCCTAAAATCCTTTGTAAGCACCTCATTGGTCTATGGACCTTATTTAAACCTGCATTTGTGCATCATTTCCTGTTTGTTCTTTTCTTGTTCCACTGAGGAAAGCCATGTTAGGCTGAAACCGGTCTGGATTATTGGATTGTTCAATATGTATTAAAACACTTATTTTACCATAGTGTTGCTGTAGTTTTTTGCTGATTATATACCGAGTTTTGTGCTGGCATTTTTTCATTTCCTGATAGTTTCTCATTTTCCTCAGTCTCTAGATGTCTGTCTCTCTGCTGTCTCTATTTCCAGATTTTTGGCCTCCAGCTCAAGTCTCTTTAACTCCAGATGGATTTTTAAGTCTATTGTGGAAAGGTTGAACTGTCCATTGTCTGAGAGTTGTACATTCCCAAGGCCAGTCTGATTGTTGTCCTGGTTGCTATTCTGCGATGCAGCTGTAACTAAAGTTGTAATCATGTCTGCATTAGTCAGGTTGGCATGAACCAGTCCTTTAACCTGGCACATATCAGCCAACTGGCCCCTTGTCAGCTTGCCATACTCCTCTGCTGACATGCTTGCCTGCTTTCCCTGAGCTAACAAAAAAAAAAAAAAATAAAACAATTGTGATATGAAATTTGACTGTTCACTGCTTGGCTGATTGGGAGTACAAACACCTTCAATGACCACTGTTTACAGACTACAGGAGTTCAATATCCACACCACTACAAGCCATTTAATATGTGATGTGGATATCTCACCACAGTCAACCAGATATGTGATGTGGATATCCCACCACTACAAACCAATTAATATGTGATGCCCTTGCACTGGCCCTGTAATCAAAGAGCCTCAATCCTCACCACTAGCAACAGTGAGGGATGTACACAATGGGAGGTTTACAAGTACACACACAGTAAAGTGCAATTTCCCTTAAGACCATATAGTGATTACAGTCAGTCTGGGGCTAGTTTTTCCCTCTCTCCAGATCCCAATAAGAGTCCCCAGTGACACAGCCTATAGAGTTAATTCCTTAGCCATGGTTCCAGTCCCAGTCCTCCTTACACTCACTCTGTCCAACCTGTGCTTCATGTTCGTGCTCAAGAAGGTGACACACACACACACACACACACACACACACACACACACACACACACACACACACACACACACACACACACACACACACACACACACACACACACACACCTACCTTAAGATTTGATTTATACACCTGGGAAAGGCTGGCACAGGTTTACTAGCTATGGCTCCTTATGCCCATACTATAAGGTAGTTCTCACTGCCACTAGAACCCCTTATCAGCTACTTTAAGACCCTTACCAAAGGTTGACCAATCCTACTGTGTAATGTTACTATTATCCAAATGGTAATGTTGACCAAAACTTGCAAGGCTAATTAGGGGAGCCTGCACAGTGTCACCAAATACATATGCAAGTACGCTATGAGCTTAAATATGTCTGACAAATATCAGTCACAAATATAGGTTTAAATATATTTAATAATAAATAATAAAAGGACAAGACAATACTCAATCAACACAGTTGCTTCACAATCACAGGAAATATTTTAAAACAACATTGCAGGATAGTCTCAAATAACTGCAGAAAATATCTAAACTAATATTTGCTAAATCTAAAAGAAATTACTGTACCCTACTTACTTACTGTTAGCAAGGCAAATGCAGATGAGTGAATTTTCTTGCTAGGTCCAAGACAAAACACAAAGTGCCAGTCTCTCTCTGAGAGCGGTCTTATCAATGCTGGGTTTGCTTGGATAACATCACTTTTTGTCACCTGACTTCAGTTCCCAGGCTAAAATGGAAACTAAGAATTTAACACCTCCATGTTAAAAATACATATTTCAGAAGTTTACTCAGAATTGTGTATCTGCTATGAAGTCATATAGCAATGAAACACTTTACATTTAAACTTAGTAATTACTTCTTACTAAGACAATAGGAAAAACCTCTAGCTCTAGACATCCTGTCTTCTTGCTGCATTGAAACTAACTTTTATAGCACATCGTAATGCAGTTAATTTCAACTTATTTTCTTGAAGTTTTGTGAGTTAATCTTCTATGTTCCAGCAGGGCATGTTGTGGTTACATTCTTGAAGCCCAGTACATAACATAAAGTTCTGTATAAATCACATCAATATTCACAACCGACATAAAATTATTTACAAAATTCCAGATAGCTGGGCTGGCAGTGGCACAACCTGACCAGGCATATGCAGCAAGTGGAACATCCACAGAGATTCCTCATAAAAGGAATACAGGGTATAAATATTATGAATTGTGCAGATCACCTCAAAGCCCTATCTTTATACTCAGTTTCTTACAGACTGTTGAAAAGGCGATCTGTGTTTGGCATACAAGGCACTCTTGGATCTTGGTCTGTTGGCCCTTTTGTACATTCACAAAACCAATATCATCACAGCTACTTGACTGAGGGACATAAACTTTGCTTGTGAGAAAGAACAGGTATGTGTCTCGGAGAATTCCCCTCATCTGTAACAGGTTTCTCATCCATGTGGAAAAGAGCTCTTCCCTAACCCTATTAAAGTGAGACCTGGACTAGTGGATGGGAAATCAGAAATTCCTGCCAGATCTAGCACATCTGTCACTAATGGACAGAGACAGCCTGCAAATCATACCCTGACTTACATATACCACTGAAAATAATCTCTAAGACTTAAAACACTTGTACTATACATTTAGGATGCATGACTAGGCTTATAAAGGCCCCAGTGGCCATTCATCTAGTATACACCTATGAACCTATGAGTCCATGTGGGCTTGAAGAGTTAATCCCTTGTCAAACTCTTCTGCTTTTATCTTTTTCAACAGTTCTTTATTTTTCTCGTGTGTTACTTTTATTAGCACCTGCCATCTCCTCCTATCTTCTCTCTCTACTGTTATAGTTCCAATTGGTTCTTTTTTCTCCTGTGTTACTTTTGCCACTTGTGCTCTCCTTGTATTTCCTCCCTTTCTGCATCATGCATTTTCTCCATGTACCTCTCTAGTACTTCTGGAACACCTTTTTGAGTCTGAATTTGTCTCCCTTTTTATTTTGTATGTTTTCCATTCTTCCCTCTTTCTATTTCACACATTTATGTAACCAAGGTGCCATCTCTGTTTTTTCCTTTATCCACCCACCTTTGCTTATACATGTCTTTTCCCTGTTTCTGCCATATGTCTCTTTATTCTTGCACCTACATTTTCTTAAACCTTAAAATTCCTCACAACTTCCAACTACTTACCTATCCTTTTTTTCTTACTTTCCTTAGAGATGAACCCTAATACACACCTAATCCCACTGGGAACCTCTCCATGAGTTCGCTCTGTGCTTCTGCTTGTGTTCTCGTACTTACTGTTTGTATTACTTCTTCCCTTCTAGCCTCTTTGTAACCAACCAGTAGTCCTTCCTAGCCTGGTCAGTCTTTATCTCCCACTTCTTCCTGCACTCCTCCTTTCTTGTAATGACTTCCTGAATTACTACATTTCACCATCAGCTTTCCTTATGCACCTTATTTCCATACCTACCTCGGCCACATATCTGTTGTATAGTTTTCACACATGATGTCTTGAGGCAAAACCACACATTCCTTAACTGTATCAGTTGGGAAACTATGAAGGCTGCTAGATCCCGGAGTATTTCCTTGAACTTTTGTGCTTCTTGTCCAGTCAATGTCTAGGTCTTTGGTATAGTCTCTGTTGACCTTAAAGATTTTTATGATCAGTATTTGCAGCTGATTGTGGCCACCAGAGGTTTATGCTGTGGACCAACTGTTTCATTGGGGATGACTTTGCAATCACTGATTCTACCCCAGTGCTCTTTACTTGCTAGGAGGAAGTCTACCTGAGTTGTATCTTGGCCAGTCTTGTATGTGAATCTGTGACTGTCTCTCTTTCTGAACCATGTGTTGTCCACCATCAAGTTATTTGCCAGAGAAAAGTCTAGAAAGGCTTATACTTATACCTGTTGCCCCACCCATGTGGAATAAGGCAGTCCCTGTATTCAGTTCTGTTTCCCACACCATGTGCATTCAGGAATTATAACATGATCAACATCTTCAGTGGTTCTCTACACTTGCCAGTATAATTGTTGGCTTTCCAGTTTGCTTTTTCCTTTTTATTTCTTATCATTCACAACTCAATAAAAGTTGTCCAAGACCACCAAGGACAGCTGCATCATAGTTGTGAAACATAACAAAATAGAAGCCATCACCTCTTTCAAATACCTTGGAATCTGGTTAGACTAAACCCTCAACTTTAAACTCTACATAGAGAAAACCAGGATGAGAAATCAACTCTTCCCTCTTCTGGGCCAAGAAAATCTCATCATACCTACCAGCCCTCATGGGATCTGCAATAGGCAAAGGAGTTACCCTATCCCAGCTAAAATATTATCGTGCCCTCTTGTACCTACCTCCAAAAAAAAAAAAACACCACAAAATCTGTCTACCCCATAGCATAGCAAAGAGCAGAACTGTTATTTACAGCCCAACACTTTTAATGCAACTAGAAGCCAAACTAACAGAAAAAAAATCCTACGGTGTCAGAGGCCAGTCTCAGACAACTTCCACAATTCTCATGCCTTCAGCCAGACATCATCATATGAAACGGTCCTTCTCCATGCTAGGTTCAGTCTTTGGCAGTGCCTTCCAATGTACCTAAAGGAATTGTCCTTGTATCCATCTAAAAAACTACCTACTCAAACAAGTGTAATGTGCATCCAAAAGGGGGCACATCACCTAAACAATGGGATTCCTTCTGTCACTGTTGTTGTCTACCCACTACTTCTGCACATAGATAATTCAAGGAGCTACCAATGTCCGTATTGTACATTCTATAAACACCTAATGTATACACAACCTTTATACTCACTACTATAGCAATTCAGTCTTAAATGCCTAATGTCAGCTGATCCTGCTGTAACCTTGGCAAATCCTTATGCTGACAAGGTATTTTATTCTTGATATGTGCATGCTGTATTATTGTATTCACTGTGATGTAATCACCCTGGCTATTTCTGAAAATACTCATCTTTGATCAGTGTATTACCCCTATAAACATAGACAGACAGATTATTTAATTAGTTAAACAATTAAATACATATTTTGCCACTTTCTGTTGTCAATTGTTTTTTTTTTTTTTTTTTAACCTACTTCTGGTTTAATTTCCAATCCTGCTTCTTTCCAAACAATTCTGCCTGTTTGAGCAAATATGCCGTCTTAAACTTGTTTTCTTCCTAGTTTAGAACTTTAAGTATGTTTCAGCCTAATGAAGTGAACAAATATAGATGCAACTCCATACATACATTCAGTTTCAAGGAGGCCTATCTCTGCTTCAGAGAACGGATATATAATCTTAGCATTCAGATTTTTTTATGTATCATTTCATAAGCATAGAGCAGTTTTTGTGTTTTCTTGTCCAGATGATAGTCTTTTGGGGGGGCCAGTTAATGTCAGCATAGCTGTAAGTCAAAACAAGAACAAATTAATTTATAGCTTGAACTTTATTCTTGGGTCTCAAGGTAGTTTTCAATATTTATTTATTTATTTACATTTGTTGACCGGGAGTGTCCGACTGGACTTGGGTCCATTTTCAGAGGAGGCCCTGGGAGTAAAGCTCCACAGTTAAAATAGACAGTAGTTACATTGGATTACATGGTGATTAACAATTTAACATAGCAATTACTTACAACATATTTACTGATGAACATAATACTTCAGTAGATATTAATTTAAGTTTTCTGAGATATTCTTTACTAAACTTTGTTCTCGTTTGCTCATTGTTTATTAATGACTATTCATCTGGACCAGTATTTATGTACTTCCTCTTGTTCAAGTTATTTTATACCACATCCTCCAGGCACCATCAGGAAATACCGTCAAGCATGACTGACCCAACTATCAGCAGGAAACATGTCCTCGATACACTTAATCAGTGGGCTCCAGTTGCATGGTTCCTCCTTAATAGCATGAAACATGACCTGTCAGGACCACTATACTCACTAACCATAGTCTCTGCACAGCCTTCAAGACATGTGAATGGAGGACTGCAACTGTCAGCCCTCTGCACAAGGGCAGGCCATTTATGGACCAGGGTAACTACAGACCTATAAGTTAGGGTGGCCTCCTATGCAAAGCCATGGAAAGAATTATCATGGAATTGGTAAACAATGACATCAGAAACATTCTGACATTGGAGCAAACCCAGTTTGGTTTCATTAAGGGCAAATCGTGCCTATTCAAGTTATGGGACTTCTTCAAGATGGCCACTAAAGCAAATGAAGATTGGAACATAAGAACATATTAAGCAAGCAATCACAGGGACCACAAGATGACTAGTCATACATTCCTTTAAACAGACAAACTTAAAAGTGGCAATTAGCACAGTGGACTAAAGGTCCGGCTGGCTAATGAGCTCCTTCCTGTATCAAGGCTACAGGGTTTGAATCCATCCACCTAATTATGAGGGCAAAATGATGCATACTGCCTACCTTGACCTGGGCAAAGCAGTTGACACAATACTCCATTCGGGCATTGTAGACAAAATCAATAAATTAGGTATTAACTGCTATTTCACCCACTGGATAGCCATCTGCCTCACAGATAGGATCCACGAAGTTAGGATAGGGAAGTCCACCTCCACAAACAGGCCAGTCACTATCAGAGTCTTTCAAGGCTGTGTGCTGGGGCTCTGCATTTTTGGCACCTACTTCTTTGAAGTCAACAGCTTCTGGCTGACCATGTTTGTATATGATTGCAAACTTGGCACAGTCAGAGAATCCCCCAAAGAGACACATATCCTCCTAAAAGTCCTGGCGCAGACCACTAAATGGTGCCAGAGCCATGGTCTAAAATACAATGCCATAAAATGCCAGGAAATGCATAATGGAATCATTTTGGAAGATGGCTACCCCTAGAAACTACCACATTGATTACAAACCCTTAAAAGTAGATCCAGTGGTCAGGGATTTGGAATGCATATAGACAGTACCCTGGCCTTTGACCATCATGCATGTATTGCAGTAAGGAAATCATTCTATGCAATACAACTTATAAGGAAGGGTATGGCATGTAGATCCAAGAATGTCATTGTGCCACTGTACTTGGCCCTCATCAGACCAGTCATTTACTGCAATGTCTACATCCTTAAATACCTTACCAGGCATATGCAACAACTGAAATCTCTGCAGAGGTTCTGCACAAAAAGTATACAGGGTGTAAAACAGGTCCTATGTGGGCCACCTCAAAGCTCTATCCTTGTACTCTGTCTTCTACAGACTGCTGAGAGACGACCTATGCCTGGCCTACAAAGCATCCTCTAATCCAGCTCTGATCTATTGCACATCTCTGTAAAACAAATAACATATGAATTGCATAATCTAGGAACCTAAACCTCATCTGCAGTGCAAAGAGGACACAGAGGGATAGATCCCTTCCCTAACGCAACTCAAATGTAACTTGGGCCCACCAGTGAATGGGGAAATCAGAAATGTAGTCCTCATCTGGGACGTTTGAGTCTAATAGAGAGAGGCAGCCTGTAAATGCTTGACTACCCATGCTCAGTAATACACATACCCCTTAAAATAATCCCAGGGTACCAAACCTTGTCCGATACATTTGTGAAGCATGACTTAGGCTTAAATGCCCCCCTGGGCCTAGTAATCATCTATGAATACATGATAATTCTCCTCTCTGGTTGATATTTTCTTAATGTTTCAGTTTCCTTCCTATAAATGCTGCTTTTGTATATTTGTTAAGGCTGTATGCCATTGTTAATATCATCTGAAAAAGTTTTAACCATTTGTAATTATGCTTTCAGTTGCTTATCTGATTAGTTAGGCAGTTTTAAATCACCCATAAAAAGTTGATGACATATCACTGGGCTAGGGTGGTTTCTGGAACTCAGATTGTAACCATAGCCTAGTCTGTAATGTAAATAATTTAATGGGTTAACAACAAGGAAAAACCGCACTGGTGACAAGGCATCACCCAGAATACTTCTTGTTGGATTTTTTTTATTCCTGAGACAGTAATTTCCCCTTTTTCATGACTCATGTTGTAAAGTGGTTTGCCACTTTTTCATAGTGATTGTTATAACATTTGTCAGAAACGGTCTATTTTACAGACGTGTAAGAATTCCATATCTATAAATGTGGAATGCTGTCAAAGGTGTTCTTTTTTTCTGTCCATAACATAGTTAGGTTGTATCCATTTTCACAGCGCTTTATAATGGCTTTGTTTAATAATAGCTGATCCTTTGTTCTGTATAATTTTCTTTTGTTATCTTTCTGTTCTGTTATGACTGAATTTATTTCTAAATGAATATGTCTGCATCATTTGTGGTTTGTAATTCATAAATTGTCAGAAGGCAAGTTATTGGTCTGCATTTCATATGATGGCTTGCAGGTTTTGTAGGACTATTTTTTCACTTCTTCGCATGGTGGTGTGCCATCAAGGATGTACATATAAATTATTTTAATTAAGGCAAAAACAGTATACAGAGTTGTTAATACCTTTAGACAGATGAGTACTACACCTGGACCTGGGAGTTTGTAGTTAGGAGCTTTTCTTAATTTTGTCTCAATCTGCCTGACTGTTAATTCATTCCATTTTATAGCCTCTTTATTAGCACTGTTTACTGCTTCTTTAAGCTCTTTTATCCGTAGGTTCATAGGTAGGTACTAGGCTATCTGACCTAGGGCACTTATAAGTCTAGCCAGAATTTGTTGACTTTCGCCTCTCTTTTAGACTAGATTCCTGGGCCTCTGTCCAGCAGGGCCATAGAAGTGATCCCAGGGGTAAATTTACGATTTCCAATCCACTCATCAAGATTTCTCTTGAAGAGGGTCAGCCTAACATGGACTGGGATTCTATTCCAGAGTGAGGGAAGCCTTTGGGATATGAATCTATCCCTCCAGCATGTCCTGTTTATTGTTGTTCTAAGGTTTAAATCCCTGGAGCATGTAGCTCTAATGGATTTGGTTTTCTTGAGGTGGAGCATGTCCAACAATTCCGGGTTAGACATGGCCTTGTATGTCAGGCAGCGATCACCTCTGAATAGGTGGTAAGCAACTGAGTAGAGCTGGAGTTTTAGTTGTGCTGCATAGGGCATCTGTTTGAGGCCCACGATCCTCTTGGTGAAGTATTTTTGATGTCTCTCCAGCTGTTGCAGGTGTCTAGTAAGGTACATCCCAATTGGGGTATTGTACTCAATTATGGGCCTGATGAGTGATGAGTAGAGGGGCACAATGACCTAACTTGATCTGGCTGTTGAACCCTTTTGTAATTAGGTGAGTTATATAGAAGGTTTTTCTAACAACTTTGGCAATGTGATTGTCAAAGGAGAGGTTACTATTTACTTGGGTCCCCAGATCCCTAATTACTTTTCTGTACTTAGTGGATTACCGCCTATGTGGTAGTTTGTGGGCACTTTTTTTCCCAAAGGGGATGACTATGCACTTTTTGGCATTTAGCTTGAGGCTATGGTTCTGACACCAGGTATTCGTCTCCATAAGGCCCTTCTGGAGGATGCTTGTGTCAGCCAGAGAGTCGATTATGGCTCCCAGTTTGCAATCATCTGCGAACTTGTTAAGCCACAGTCCTCCCGTGTTTGCCTGTACCTCAGAGAAGTATATACCAAACAAGAGGGGTCCCAGGACTGAGCCCTGTGGGATGCCACTTTTAACCGGTTTAGAGTCTGACATGGCACCAGCGACTCTGACCATGTGAGTTCTATCCTTGAGCCAGTTTGCAACCCATCTTGTGACATATGGGTTAATATTTAAGCTGGTAAGCTTATCTATGATGCTGGAGTGGGGTATTGTGTCAAAGGTCTTTGCGATGTCCAGGTAGGCTGTGTGGACCACCTTTCCCTCATCTATGGCTTTGGTAACTGTTTTGAAGAAGTCAGCTAGATTTAAGAGGCAAGATCTGCCTTTAACAAAGCCAAATTGTGTAGGGTCCAGTGTTTGGAGGTTCCCAATGTCTTTGTTTATGAGATCCATGATGATGTGCTCCATAGCCTTGCAGACCAGGCTAGTCAGGCTTATAGGGCGATAGTTCCCAGGATCCGTTATGGCGCCACCTTTGTGGAGCAGGATCACTATTGCTGTATGCCATTCTTTGGGTACATAGCCTGTGATAAGGCTGAGTTTGAACAGTGAATTTGTGAGGGTTTAGTTCTGGAGCTCGTGTAAGATGCAGCCCAGGATACTATCTGGTCCCATTGATGCTGTGTTTTCTACTTTGGAGAGGGCTGCTTTCACCTCTGTGTCTGTGATGTCAGGGGGACTGCATCCTTCTGGGATGGACACTAGCCCTTTTGGGGGGGAGGGGGGTAAAGTTTGCACTGAATCTGTCTGCCAGAATGTTGGCAATGTCCATGGGTTCAGTGTATTTTGTGCCATTTTGCACCAGCTCAGAGCATATCTGAGAGTTGCCACACTGGTTCCTGACGTAGCTAAAGAATGCCTTGTGATTATCTTTAGAGTCTTTGGTGATTTTTCTTTCAAAGCTAGCCTTTGATGATTTTATGAGGGATCGAAGTTGCTTGCTAGTACTGATCAGGGATGCCTTCCCTTTTGGGGATTTTGCCTTATCATGTAATAGTTTCCTCCTTCTGTTGTATAGCTTATTTATGGCCGGGGTCCACCAGACTGGCCTCCTGTTTTTTGGAAGAGTGAGTCTTGGTTTTACTTGGGATGGCACAATCCATGCGTTCTTGTAGGTGCTCATAGAATGCATTTGTAAAGGATTCTGCGGTTTGGGTAGCATTTTTCATTTGCTCGGGAGCTTTGAAACTTTCCGCCTACATCATGAGAAGTGTGAAGTTTGCTTTTGAGAAATTTTTCTCAGTGATTCCCTTGGCTGGGGGTGGGGTCTGGATGTGGATGTCCATTGTGATTAGTTTATGGTCTGATCTTACCAACGAGGGGTTTACCTCTGGTGTGGAACATTTAGCCCCCATGTTGGTGATGACCAAGTCCAATATGTTGTCCCCTCTTGTGGGAGTGGTGACCAGTTGTTCCATGGCATTTGAGTTTATAAACTCCAGGAACCGTTGGGCAAAAGAGTTGGGACTTGAGTAGTTTTCCCAGTCAGTGTTTGGGTATTTGAAATCCCCCAATATCATGGTGTTTGGTGAGACCTTCATATTCCCCAATGTTCTCAGGAATGCTGAGTGGAGGTCCCGAGACAAGGTGAGTGATCTGTAGTAGGCTACAAACAGAAAAGCAGCTTTGCCTACTGTTAGTTGCACATGGATGGTCTCTGCTGCTTCATGCAGTGCCACTACCCTGGAGGTGTGGGTATCCTTGATGAAAATGGATACTCCCCCTCCTTTAGTATTTCGGACCAAGTTCTGGGGCCGAAAAGAATGGTATGAGTTGAATCCTGGTAGTGCTGTGGTGCTCTCTGGAGTCTTGAACCAGGTTTCTGTTACTGCACAGACATCAATTTCCTCCATACTGAGGAGTGCCTCGAGTGCATGCATCAAGAGGTTTAGACTTCTGGCATTCAGCAGCATTACCCTTAGTTTTTTGTCTATGGTATTGTCTATGGAGGTGGGTTTGTCTTTTGAGCCTTGCCTAAAAAAGGCACTATGGGGCTGGCAAGAGCCTTAGTATTTGAAAGCCCAAGGGTGACCGGTGCAAGCTGTCCCTGGCGAAGCATCATGGCCTGTCGAGCATGTCATCCCAGGCGAAGCATCGTGGCTTGTCAAGCATGTCATCCCAGGATGACAGACACTGGATCCCCTTTGAATGACACCAATAGCTTAGCCAATTGTTAAAATTGATCATTTTGTCTTTATACTGTGGCATCATTCTTGGTGAGGGCAAGATGCTACTCACTGTCAAGGTCATACCAGCCTGGGCTACATGATCAGAGAGCTCCTCTATGTCTCTTTTCATGTAGTCCAGGGAGGTACGTCTCGGGTCATTCACACCAACATGGATAATGACCGAGTCATATTTGTACCTGCTGTGGAGTGACTTGAGTGCTTGTGTTATGTAGTGGATCCTGGCACCCGACAGGCAGCTTACAGTGACCTTCTCCTTGTTCAGTCTGGTGAGTGGGATATCCATGTGCCTGACAATAGAGTCTCCAATTACTAGTGTATTAGGTGTGTTATTTAGCCTTGGGGGCTGCAATTGCATGGCACACTGACTTTGTGAGTATGTGATACGTGAAAGTTGTTGTGGGGTAGCGGATGCTTGGATGTCTGCTTTGGAGGTCTCTGTTGCTTTGGCAGATTTTTATTTAGAGCCTCTGAGTATGTTTTTTGTGAGTTTGTGTCTTGTTTGCTGGTGCGATTTGTCTATGTGAGACTGGTTTTGTGGTGCGAGTGGTTTCCTTTTCCTCCCGACTGACTGTGCCAGTCTTGGGTTGAGAGAGCCCGGCCTCCAGTTTGGCTGTATAGTTGCATCTCTCACATATATTTGTGTTTGTTGGAAGGAGGAGAGGGTTGGCTGAGTACATAAGGCAATTGTAACATTGCCTCAAGATTCCCAGATTCACCAGCTAGACTGGAGAGTATACCTGAAACTGTGCTTTAGACATGCCTGAATGTTAAAGAATTGATTTATTGATTGTCCAGAATGGATGAATAGGGAGCCTTGTACTTCTGGATAGTATAATGGCTGTAGTGCTAGACTTTGTTAGTGCTTGCTGAGAAATTTGATCAACTGCTGGGCTGTAGAATGAAGGCTGAGTGCTTATTTTGTGAGTTTGACTAGTTCTAAGGAAAAAATTGAAGAGCAAACTTTGTGGAGCCGGGAATAGTCTAAAACAGCTGAAACGGCGCTGCACGATGCACAAAATCATGCTAAAGCGGGTTTTAAGGCAGGGAGTTAGGGATAAGAAATGGCTCAAAATGGCCAATAAGCTACTAGTTACTGGGCTGAGACCACTCCTCTAGGGCCAGATAGGCTGCTCAAAGCTCCCCACTCTCACTGGTGAACAGAGAAGCTTCCTCCTATCCAAATAAGGATATGGGCAACACAGGAACTATAACACAGGCTGGAATTCATCAAGTTCTGAAAACTGGACTACTCTAGTTCAGAAAAGGCAGAAAACAAGGATTTTTTGTGTTTTTGCTTTTTTTCAAAAAACAACAGAAATTAGGCAGAAGAACACTGTAAATGCTTTAAATCAGCTAGCGCACTTGAGAGTGTAGCCTACAACAATTAAACAAGGCAAAAAAAAAGACTTTTTAGAAGTGCAAACTCAAAAATGCAGAAAACAATGCTTTACAGATCACAGATAGTTAGAAAACTCACTTTTCGGTGAGAATAAACAATCGCAGGTAGGAAGGCAGGAAAAATATACTTATAATCTTGTAAAGTCTCTCTTTCGCTCCCTGCTGCTTGTAGAGCTCTGCAGGACACCATGAGGAGCTGTGCTGACATCTTGTGTTGAACAGGGTTTTTATAAATACTTCCCCAAACTGTACTGATCTCTTCTATTTTAGGTGGTGGTACTATTGCTTTCCCAGTTCTTTTGGGCCATCACTGAATTGCTTGTATTGTGTTGTGGTACTTGCTTGTTTTAGTTGACCTGCAAAGGTGTTAAACGTTCTGTATCTACCCTGTGCTGATTTCAAAGCTGCTGAGAGAATCTACAAAACTAAATGCTATTTTTCAATTTATTCTGACTTATTCTACATTTGTATTTGATTAACTATGCTGTTTTATTAACTTGCATTAGATCTGCACTGTATTTTTTCACTGTTTTACTGTTTGAGTGTGAACTGTTCTGATATATTTAAGTGTGCATCTCTTCTCCTATGTTAAATCGACCTAAACAGAGTTTAAATATCTTTAGCATAGTCTGGGTACAGGTTTTGCTGTATCCAGATCTGTTTGCATAGCTCTCAACCTTCCATCTCCAAAATGAGGAACACTGCCTCTCATTATGTGGAACAAATGGGCAAGAACCCACAGGGTTAGAGTTGCTGGCGCTATGTCAGACTCCAAGCCGGTCACAAGTGGTGTCCCACAGGGCTCCGTCCTTGGCCCCCTATTGTTCGGCATCTACTTCTCAGAAGTACAGGCCAACATGGGAGGACTTTGGCTGACAAAGTTTGCAGACGACTGCAAACTGGGCGCCATAGTGGAAAGTGCATCGGACACGGATATCCTTTAGAAGGGACTCACGGAAACAGATAGCTGGTGCCAGAGCCATGGCCTGAAGTTAAACGCCAAAAAATGTATAGTTATACCCTTTGGGAAAAACAAGGTAACCCCAAGCTACCATATAGGTGGCAATCCACTAAGCACAGAAAAGGTTATCAGGGACCTGGGGACCCAGGTTGACAGTGGCCTTTCTTTTGACACTCACGTTGCTAAAGTGGTTAGAAAGACCTTCTACATTGCCCACCTGATCATGAAGGGATTCACATTCAGATCTAGTGTGGTCATTGTTCCCCTGTACTCTTCACTTATCAGACCAATGAGAGAGTACAATGCCCCATTCGGGATGTATCTCACCCGACATCTGCAGCAATTGGAGAGACCCCCAAAGTTCCTCACCAAAAGGATAAAGGGACTCCAAAATCTGTCATATGCTGCCAGATTGAAGAAACTCCAGCTCTATTCAATCGCATACCATCTGCTCAGAGGTGACATGTGCCTGACATATAAGGCCATGTCCAACCCAGAATTAATGGACATGCTCCACCTCAAAAAATCCAAATCCACCAAAACCACTAGAGCAAGCGACTTAAACCTTAGCATGGATATAAATAGGACGTGCTGGAGGGATAGATTTATCACTCAGAGACTCCCTATGCTGTGGAATAAAATCCCGGTCCATGTGAGGCAGAGCACCTCGCTGGCTCTGTTCAAGAGAAATCTTGACCTGTGGATGGGAGATCATAGGTTTACCCCAGGAATCATCTCTGTGTCACTGCTGGACAGAGGCACAACAAACTAATGGGCACAGTATTTTTTCATATAAGGGGTGGCGTAAGCCACAAAAATTTGGGCTAGGCTTATAAATGCCTTAGGGCAGATAGCCTAGTATAAACCTATGAACCTATGAACCTATAAAATGTGGAACACTTACTAATGACTTACTAACAACTTCATCTAGGAAGCTCATAGGATGGCTAACGTGATATATTTACTTATAGAGCAGGTCTTTTAATGAATTAATATGATTCAGTTGTATTTACCATTGATATCAGTTAAAGTACTGCTAACACTAAATGTGTGACAGACCCTGTCAATTTGGATCTTCGAGGGACATGAACTTTTTCAGACCTCAAATGAGGAACCTTCCTCGAAATGAGATACACTTGAGACATATATCTGTTTGTGTGATTCATTTGTTTCCTGCTATGCCACTCTGTGCTGTTTTGGGCCTAAATGGACTTAGTGAGAGTAAATGAACTGGTTAGAACTGGTCTGGCACAGCTAAGAGCTCAGGGTCAAGGGTCGATTGGTCAGTTCCAGTGTTTCTATTTTACTTTTATTTTTGTGGTATTTAAAGCCCATGTTTGTGCTTGTTTGCATGTGTTGTACTGCCACTGCACTGTTTTAACCCTTGTGAGGTATCTCGGCTGCTTTTTTTTCCTTACCAGCACTCCTGTGTAAGTGAGGCCCTCACTTGGCAGCTGCTGTATTGATTTTATCCTGCCCTACTCACACCTACAGGTACTCCCCTCAGATAGTATCCACTCTACTATCCCTGACCTCTCTTCCACAGATTATGGCAACCATGGATGGACAATTTCCTATGGTTTGTCCTGCTAGTCTGGTTGATATGAGCATCCTGAGACAGTGTATTTAGCAACTGCCTCATGCACATGGACAACCCTCTACTATTACTACCACCTAGGAACACAATATGCGAGAGATGCAATTGCATTAAGAATCTAGAATCCTTGCTGTCTCAATCACAAGCCAGAACATCTGGCACTGAGAAGGTTTACTGCTCAAACACCACAAACACCACACCTCTAACACCACCCACACCTTCACAACACACTCCCACATATGAGGAGGTTCTCAACAAAAACATCTGTAAACAAAAGAGAACTCTGAGGCAAAACACGCACACACATCACAACCCACAGTATCAAGTGACCAAGTTTTGTTTCGTGAAGGGCAGATCATGCTTACTCAACCTGGTGGATGACTTTGAGAAGGTAACCAGAACAATGGATGAGGGCAAAATCATTCACACTGCCTACCTTGACCTAGCCAAGCATTTGACACAATACCCCACTTGGGCATTGTTGACAAACCCGAGGCTAGGTACAAACCCATGTGTCACCCAGTGGATAGCCAACTGGCTCACAGACAGAACCCAGGAAGTTAGAATTGGGGAGTACACCTCTACAAAGAGGCCAGTCACAAGTAGAGTCCCTCAGGGATCAGTCCTTAAAACCTCTAATTTTGGCATTTACTTCTCAGAAGTCAAGGCCAGTGTCAGTGGTCTCTGGCTGACTAAATCTGCAGATGATTGCAAATTAGGAACTGTCCTTGAAGCTCACACTGACACAAATGTTCTCCAGGACGGGCTGGCACAGACCAAACAACTGGTGTCAGGGCCATGGACTAAAATTAAATGCCAAGAAATGAATAATATTATCCTTTGGGAAGTCACTTATTCCTGGTAACTATAATATTGACACACCCCTTAGAGATGACACAGTAGTCAGGGACTTATGGGCATACATAGATAGCAATCTAGCCTTTGATCATCATGTGTCTACAGTGGTGAGAAAATCATTCTATGTTGCCCAATTTATAAACAAAGGTATGCATCTAAGTCCAAGGAAGTAATTGTTCCACTGTATTTGGCATTTATCAGACCTGTCATTGAGTACAATGGCCCCTTTGGTATGTACCTAACCAGGCATATCCAACAAGTGGAACGTCCACAGAGGTTCCTCATTAAAAGAATACAGAATGTAAGTAATATGTCCTATGCAGACCGCCTCAAGGCCCTATCTCTGTATTCTGTCTCCTACAGGCTTTTGAGGGGTGATCTATGCCTGGCATACAGGGCATTGTCAGAACCCATTCTGATGGACATTTTGCATATCAGCAAAATAAACAGCACCCATTCTAAAGACTTAAATGTTGTCTGTGATATAAATAGGACCTGCTGAAAAGATAGGTATGCATCGCAGAGACTACCCCATCTGTGGAACAGGGTCCCCATCCATGTGAAGCAGAGTTCCTCCCTAACCCAATTCAAGTGCAATTTGGACAATTGGATGTGAAAATGGAAATTCATCTATGGTTTGGCACCTATGTCTCTAATGCAAACAGGTAACCTGTAAGTGGTTCATCTCCCAGGCCCATGGTTAAACTTATCAAATGTATCAGAACTTGTCAGAGATGTGGGATGTATGGCTAGGCTTAAAAAGGCCCTTGTGGTCATTGGCCTAGTAAACACCTATGAACCTAAGAACCTATAAGCACTACACATAGTACATACACCTGTCTCACAGCTTCTAAGGCCCAGCCACAAACCCAACATACTAGTCATAGGAGAGACTATTGTGAGACACACAAATGTGCTGCTCACCAGTCTAGACAAGGAGAAAGTCACTAAGTTGCCTGTCAGGTGTTAGAATCTGCCATATCATGTAGGCACTCAAGTCTCTCAACAGGTACTGTTATGACTTTGTCATAGTCCATGTTGGTGTGAAAGACTTGGGATGTACCTCTCTGGACTATATGAAGAGAGCATGACAGAGCTCACTGAAGATGTATCCCAGGCAGGTATGCCCCTAGCCTTAAGCAGCATCCTACCATCACCAAGAATGATGTCTCAATACAAACAGAACATGATTGACTTTAACAATTGGCTTAGTTTCTGGTGTCATTCCAGGGGGATCCAGTACCTAACAACCTGAGAGCACATGACTGACAGACCATGGTGCTTTGCCAGAGATGGCCTTCATCTGTCTCCTCTGTTTTTTTAGTCTTCTTGCAAAGGCTCTTGCCTCCCTCATAGTGTCTTTTTTAGGCAAAGTCATAAGGATAAAATTACCAATGTGAAACATTCTTCTAAATGAAATTTAAAGGTCATGCTGCTAAATGATAAAAGTCTTAACATGAAACTTCACTCATTACAAGCATTCCTCACAGTGGAAGATGCTGACATTTGTGCAGTCACTAAAAGCTGCAGAGAGCACCCCAGCCTTAACAGGTTACTCATTCTACCATACTTTCAGACCCCAAACAGAGTGCTACAAAGCCAAAATAAGTGGAATTTCAATATTTATCAAAGACATACATACCTCCAGGCTGGTCCAACAGTATGATGCACAGGAGGCACTCCAAGTTCAGTTAACTGTTGGCAAAATACATATTGAAATCATAGCTAGCTACAGATCCCAGCCATGACTCGGGATGCCCACTCCACCTATTTGGACTTATTTGAATCCAAGATTCAACCCTCTACCCTGATCCTGGATGACTTTAACTACCTAACCATAGAGTGGAAGACCTCTTCTAGTCCAAACACAAACAGACAGAGATTCCTCAAGTTCTTCAATGCCAGTGCATTGGATCAGCTGGTTGACACCCCCACTAGAGGTGAAAATATCCTGAACCTGGTACTAACCAACATGAGTAGCCACTGTAGCAACCCTGCTGTGTCACCATCCTTGGTAAGATCTGACCATAAAGCGATCACTTTCAAAGTCACCATCATCCCTGACTGCCCTCCTTGCCAGAGTCAAACAAAAAAACTTTTCCAAAGTTGACTACAACCTCTGAGACTTGGTATAAGCAGCTTCACAGCCACCATCCCTTCAGTTGGAACTAGTACTAATGTCCAAGACTGCACCAATAAACTATATGAGAACCTATATAGCTGCATGGACTCTGTCATACCTGACAGGACCAAATCATCTTCCTCAAGGAAGAGTAAACCTGTCTGGTAGACAGCAGCAATAAACAAACTCTATAATAAAAGGAAAAAATTGGTGTGCAGAACCAAGAAGGAGCAGGTGGCATCACAAGTGTCAATGTAGTGCTTTAGGCAGGCCCTTGTTTATGCATTAAAGATGTGCAAAACAAGAACAAGGTCCACAACAACAACAATAGGCCTCCAAGTGACAACTGAATCCTGAGGACATTAGGTGTACCCAGCCTCTCCAACTGACCTGACCTCATAGCTTTTCACATAGGGTTGTAGGCAGAGCAGTCTGTTGAAACTTATGTTTGTTTTATTGGTTTTCTTTACTGTAATAGCTGTTACATGGCAAACAACCACCATGTCCTTCCAGGTAACCATTTATATTTGCAGGCAGTTTTTGTCATGATCTCCCGCTACCATCAGTTAAAGGTATTCCCTTTAGTTTACAGATGTTTCCAATATTGTAATAAGTTTTCCCTTAACTTGCGAGCACAGCAAGAATAAGAAGTGAGGTTTACCCTTCGAGTAACTGAATCATATACCATGGCATGCTTACACCCACCAAGGCTGTAGCTTGGCATAATTAGTGCACACAAATGAGTATGGTTTTTCTTATCATCTCTAGGATACTTTATTTTTTAAATAGCTTACCTCAACATACTGCAGTCTTCCAACATGTAATTTTGGAAATCTATCAAAATGCTTATTAAACCAGGTAAATGATCTTTGCTAGTCTATTACCAATGACGCAAATTATGATATTTTATATAAAATGAGCTTAAATTTGATATGAACAGCAACCTTACCAATAATATTGACAAACAAATGTCAACCAAGCATAAAAATGACATAGCTTATTGAACCTACACCAGGTAGAAGGGCACAGATCAAAACATTTCTTAAGAAATTAAAACCACCCTCTCGGATCCCAGATAATGTTAAAACAAAGTAGCTTTTTATTGCAGTCAGAGCTATGATGCATCTAATTGCTATGTTTTTAAATGGATCCATACACAAGAACTGTTGATCTGGTTGCTCTGTTGAAATAATCTGCCATAACCTTTCTTTAAAGTAGTACATCAGTGCAGTTTGATCAAAACCCATTCTGTCATCTGTTGTAAAGTTCTTCAAAAGTATATAGGTTCATAGGTCCATAGAGTGTTACTAGGCTAACTGCCCTTGCAAGGCATTTTAAGCCTAGCCAATTATCCCTTGTGAGACTCAAACCCTGCACCTTATGTTTATAAGGAAAAACACCTTAACTATTAGGCCACCCTCCCAACATGTACACAAACAAATTACTGGACAACTAACAAATAATAAATAATATGGTGTCTTCTACACAGCATGTCATGGGAGTTACAAAGATTCTCTTTGCCAGTGCTAATTGAATTACACAGGTTAGTCAATTAGCATGAGGCAGACCCTGTCCAGTTCAAAGTCATGGTAAAGTGACATAGAAAAACACCTCATTACAGCTCATTCAATATCTCAGAATTGAACACTGTGCTGGGATATGTAACAGCGCTTGTGCTGTCTCTGCCAGCCTACGTATAGTTGTAAACACAGGTAAGCTTACATACTTGGTCACAATTACAGAATCATTCAACAACACACCCCCATGCATGATCCAACACACATTCAGACATACATATACACACACACACACACACACACACACACACACACACACACACACACACACACACACACACACACACACACACACACACACACAATAACAGATCATGCTCTAAACACTGCTAAATGAGTGAGACAAATTAAAAAAATGATTACAAAAATGATGAATAGTGGTGATTAACCTCTTGGCTACTGCCTGGTTACTATTAATGCTGGTATCATTATAGCAATACACAGCTAGGAATCAATGTCCCTTTACTTCTCACCAGGAAGAAAACATTAGCAATAATCCCAGTCTGGGGATTATTACCTCTCAACTGTCACTGATTTTAAGGGATGTCCCTGATTTTGACTCAAATTTTAGCTCTGTCTTTCTTCATCCCTCCTAAAACTAGTGACTTTGGAGGAAAGGTAGTAAATTACACTTAATGAAGAGCTATAACTTGATTCACTTCAGAAAATGTATATTAATTCATAAACTCCGATTCTGTCAATGTTTCAAGTTAATAGCACTAATATTTTAAGTGTCCCTGATTTTTTCTTGACTTGTCCTTGATTCTGTGGAAATTTGTCCCCAATTGTTTGAGAGCTGTAAGTGTGATGATGTCATAATGTAGGGAAGATTTAGTAGGTGGAACATTCTACAGATTTTGTGGCATCGAGAACTTACATCCCACCCTTACATACTGAAACATTTTTTCAAATAAGTTTATTAATTTTAACATACTTGCAATATATGCATATAAAGATGGAAGATTCAACATTTCTTATATAAAAATAGACATTTCCAAAGTATCACAAACTCAACTTCAAAATGGTTTTCATTATATTTTACTATTAACATCTCCAGTCTGACCCAAGAAGAAGGTTTTATAATACCATTTTCCAGGCTTAACTTCATTTTCATTATTGTATAGAATAGTTATTTATTTATTTAACATTTGTTTACCAGGAAAGTCTGACTTGGAACGAGTCAATTTTCTGTGCGGGTAGGGAAGAAATGCTCAAGATGCATGTATTTGTAACATGGGAGGAAACCAGAGTACCCAGAGGAAACCGACACAAATGCACGGAGGACATGCGCACTCTGCACAGAAGGTATCCCAGATGAGAACTGAACCATAGAACCTCATGATGTGAGGCAACAACATTAACCACTGTGCCATCTGCAATAGTGGCTAATTCTATGAAATCACTGAATAATGGAATTGAATCAGATTTCCATTTTCTAGTAATTACTTTTCTAGTAACGGTAGACCTCAGAACATACCATATTGATTGTTACTTATAACAGAAGGTATGGAAACATTTATCAAATGTATTGCTCTCGTAAGGGCACATTTATCTGTCCCCATTGTTTAAAGAAATTATTTATATCCTTCTTATTTTTTATTATAATTTCATAGGATTTAGAGATACCCCTTTTAAATGTAATATTCCCTTGAATAATAGATTTTAAGTATTCAAACATTTTGGGAAGTAAATGCTTTTGTATTATCAATCCTATAACACAGCCGGCCTTTACATTTTTACGTATACAATGTAATTTGAATCCATGCGCATTATCCATACTATAACACAGCCGGCCTTTACGTTTTTACGTATACAATGTAATTTGAATCCATGCTCATTAGATATATTATAACACAGCCGGCCTTTACGTTTTTACGTATACAATGTAATTTGAATCCATGCTCATTAGACATATTATAACACAGCCGGCCTTTACGTATACAATGTAATTTGAATCCATGCTCATTATCCATACTATAAAACAGCCGGCCTTTACGTTTTTACGTATACAATGTAATTTGAATCCATGATCATTATCCATACTATAACACAGCCGGCCTTTACGTTTTTACGTATACAATGTAATTTGAATCCATGCTCATTATCCATACTATAACACAGCCGGCCTTTACGTTTTTACGTATACAATGTAATTTGAATCCATGCTCATTATCCATACTATAACACAGCCGGCCTTTACGTTTTTACGTATACAATGTAATTTGAATCCATGCTCATTATCCATACTATAACACAGCCGGCCTTTACGTTTTTACGTATACAATGTAATTTGAACCCATGCTCATTATCCATACTATAACACAGCCGGCCTTTACGTTTTTACGGATACAATGTAATTTGAATCCATGCTCATTATCCATAATATAACACAGCCGGCCTTTACGTTTTTACGTATACAATGTAATTTGAATCCATGCTCATTATCCATACTATAACACAGCCGGCCTTTACGTTTTTACGTATACAATGTAATTTGAATCCATGCTCATTATCCGTACTTTAACACAGCCGGCCTTTACGTTTTTACGTATACAATGTAATTTGAATCCATGCTCATTATCCATACTATTAAACGAAAAAAAGTATTCAAACAAGTAAAACCAAAAACAGAATGTAAGCAGCAGACCACCAACAGCAGGTTAACGTGTTTTAATAGCAGCGTTTTCGCTACTGTTAAACAGTAGCTTCCTCAGACAATAAGAAAAAAAGCACCAACGCACTTTATAACAGGTAAAACAGCACCAAATGACATCATTTCCTATACAGGTGAATCCAGTATGCTACTTAATTAAACAGACACCAGGAAACCGACAAAAAACGGATACCTGGGGTTATATGTTTAAAAGTGCTGAAAACGTTTAGTTTAAATAAACAACCCTTACCCCCAGACAGGCAAAAGCCTGTGAATGCATAATATAAAATTAGCAGTTCTAATTTTATGTATAAAAATAAAACAATAATAAAAATGTTGTTGAAGATATGTATAAAAATATATTTAACAGATGAAATGCCCATTTTATACACATTAACGCATCAAATTCCATGAATAATGGACTAGGGCATAATTCTCCATTTGAGCCAAAATCTCAAAGGAAATTTAACTAGCAAGTGTAATTGCAAACATGTTTAATTTAAAAACTTATTTTTAAACTCCAAGGTCATAATACACCAAATAGCACCAAAGGTCCCATGTTTTAAACAATTGGTTATACCTATAAATTCAAGATCTAAGGTAACATTTGTATTTTAATATAACAGATATGTTACATGCTTCATTTAACCCAGGTGGGGCAAAAGCGTTAAGGAGCAGTTGCCATTCCAACTCTTTTATTTCCAATAGTAAAGGTTGGGGCCCCCCTCTTATACCTGATGTTACCAGGTCAATCCCCATAAAGCTAAAGCTGTGCCCGGAATTTTCAATAATGTGCTTTGAAAGCGCATTATCAGATTTCTGATTTCTTATAGCATAATTATGTTGGTAAATCCTGTCCCGTAATCTACGGTCAGTTTTACCAACATAAAATGCCCGGCAGCAATTGCATAAAGCAATATAAACCACGGACCTGCTATCACAAGAGATCCTATGTTTGATGAAATACTTTTCATGTTTAATGGTGAACGAGTTCCCTGCTTTTATTAATCTACACCACTTACACATACCACAAGCAAAGGTGCCGTTTTGCCTGAGTCCTGTGTTAGGTGTGTCCCAAGTTTGCAGAAAGTCCTTGAGGTTTTTACCCCTCTTAAAAACAAAAAGGGGGTAAGCTCCCAAGGCATCAAGCAAATGAGTGTTGTTTAAAATAAACTGCCAGTTTTTTCTAATAATTGAGCACATTGAACTAGCATGATTGCTATATGTAACTATGAATCTAGACTTATAGTCGTTACAGTTTTCAATAGGCTCATTTAAGTTACAAAGGGAACCTCTAGTAAGAAGGCCATCGGTAGGTAGACTTGTCAAGCCAACAGGTTGTGTGACGTTATGCCTTTTATTTTGGAGAAGGGGTATGTAAAACCCTGAAGCTCTTTTCATAGAAACTTCATCAATTAAACTCTCAATTAGTTCTCCCGGGTATCCCCTATTGAGGAACATGTTCTTAAGAGTAACACATTCCTCATTAAAGGCCTTAAGTGTGTTACACATACGTGTGGCTCTAACAAGTTGGCCTTTTACAATAGATCTTTTTTGTTTCCATGGATGACTACTGGCAAAGTGCAAGAAAGCATTACAGTAGGTGTGCTTCCTATAAATGCTAGAGACAATGCCAGTGTTGGAACAGCTTTTTGTAAGTTTGACATCTAAGTAATCAATTTCACTGGCTGAAAATTTGTGGGTAAATTTTAGGAAGGCACAGGACTCATTCATATCATCAACCAACTTGGATGCAATATTGAGGTCGCCCTGAATAAGAATAAACACGTCATCCAAAAATCGTGTGTAAAATTTACTAACGTTCTTAAATAATGGGTTCTTAAAGAGGGCAGTCATTTCCCAATAAGCAACCACCAGGTTGGCCACACCTCCACCGCAGGGGGACCCCATAGCAATTCCCCTTTTCTGTATAAAATAGCGGTTATTGAAAGTGAAAAAATTAGAAGATAAAATGATGTCCAAAAGTAGGGTAACTACATCAACTTCATCTTTCGGAGCCTGTAAATGAACTAACATAAGTTCCACCCATTCCAATGCTTCTTGGTGTGGTATAGACGAATATAAGTCCACCACATCAATAGTAAGGAAGTTGTTAGAAGGTGAAAAAGGGACATCGCTGATAGCTTGAAGGAAGGACCAGGAATCTTTACAAATTTGTGGTAGTAGCTTAAGATATTTCCCCAAAATATGGTCTACCACTTTAGAACAGGGGTGGGTGATGGAGCATCTCCCATCAACAAGGGCACGCATAGGTGGGTCCCCTAAATTTTTGTGAATTTTGGGGATCCCAAACATGGCAGGGACTTTGGGGAATGAGATGTTAATGAAATTGAAAGTCTCAATGTTTATTCTTCCCTCAATAAATAAGTCCCAAAATTATCCATACTATAACACAGCCGGCCTTTACGTTTTTACGTATACAATGTAATTTGAATCCATGCTCATTATCCATTACTATAACACAGCCGGCCTTTACGTTTTTACGTATACAATGTAATTTGAATCCATGCTCATTATCCATACTATAACACAGCCGGCCTTTACGTTTTTACGTATACAATGTAATTTGAATCCATGCTCATTATCCATACTATAACACAGCCGGCCTTTATGTTTTTACGTATACAATGTAATTTGAATCCATGCTCATTATCCATACTATAACACAGCCGGCCTTTACGTTTTTACGTATACAATGTTTGAATCCATGCTCATTATCCATACTATAACACAGCCGGCCTTTACATTTTTACGCATACAATGTAATTTGAATCCATGCTCATTATCCATACTATAACACAGCCGGCCTTTACGTTTTTACGTATACAATGTAATTTTAATCCATGCTCATTATCCATACTATAACACAGCCGGCCTTTACGTTTTTACGCATACAATGTAATTTGAATCCATGCTCATTATCCATACTATAACACAGCCGGCCTTTACGTTTTTACGTATACAATGTAATTTGAATCCATGCTCATTATCCATACTATAACACACCCGGCGTTTACGTTTTTACGTATACAATGTAATTTGAATCCATGCTCATTATCCATACTATAACACAGCCGGCCTTTACGTTTTTACACATACAATGTAATTTGAATCCATGCTCATTATCCATACTATAACACAGCCGGCCTTTACGTTTTTACGTATACAATGTAATTTGAATCCATGCTCATTATCCATACTATAACACAGCCGGCCTTTACGTTTTTACGTATACAATGTAATTTGAATCCATGCTCATTATCCATTACTATAACACAGCCGGCCTTTACGTTTTTACGTATACAATGTAATTTGAATCCATGCTCATTATCCATACTATAACACAGCCGGCCTTTACGTTTTTACGTATACAATGTAATTTGAATCCATGCTCATTATCCATACTATATTTTGTTGTCATTTGTTGTAATGTTAACAATGAACTTTTATCTAGACAAAAATACCAAAGTTTTACTTTTAAGAAGTGCATATTATTAAGGTTTTGACTTTCTATGAATTCTGGTGTACTATAATTGGGAATAATATAAACTTCATTTTTTAAGTCATGAGAAAGTTAACAAATAGTAAAAATGTTCAATATGTTCATCATATAACTTGAATCCATCTAATTTTATTTTTATATTCCCTCTATATATGTTTAATCATAGGAATGAATATTTTATTTCACTTTTACATAATTCATAACATGCATTTGATTTTTTTTATTTGTTCATGTAAACTCTTCCAGTTACTTGTGTAATGTGGACTTAACCAAAGTGTAACAATATTTAGAATTGTGGCTAAGAATTAAGATTCTAAATCTGGAAAATTTAATCATGCATGTTTCTATACCCTTATATGATTGTATATGCAGTTATTGGCTTTATTGGTTACCACAAAAATGAAATTAACATTTTTCTACTTTATTAGCTTTCTATCTGGAAAAATGGGAGCTGATTGTAACATACACAATATTTTATGTAAACCAACCATTTTTAGCAGCATCAGTTATTCTTCAGAACTAAATAAATATTCATTTTATTGATGAATTAAAGGTTTTATTTCATCAAAATACTGATATAATTAATAATTAGGTTAGTATTTGTTTCTAATATTTATTTTTTTATCTCAGTCAAAATTATATTTAATATTTGCATTTAGAGTTTGATTAATTAAAATAACTTCAGGTTTATTATAGTTAATATGCACTGAAGAAACTAATTTAAACCAATCTAATTCCTCATTAATTTTAGCGATTGATTTGTTGATATCATCTACTTATAATAAGATGTCATCAGCAAGCAATTGTATTTTAGATTAAAAAGGTTTGTTAAGTTCAAAACCAGCTATATTTTTCTTATATTTAATAGTTTTAACAAATGGATCTTTTACTAGGGTAAATATTAGGAATAACGGGTATATTTGCCCATTAACTTCAAGAAGTTTAATTTCCTACGAAATAAATGGTTATTTTTACAAATGATCTAGAGCCAACATACTATTTTTAATTAAATCTACAAAACTTTCTGGAAATTTATATTCTGGTAATGTTCCAAATAAAAATTCCACATCAAATACTTTTTTTCAATATCTAAATTGATCAATGTTAGTTCCTTTTTTTTCATGTATTACTGTGATTAGTCTTCTAATATTACCAAATGTTAATCTGTAATACATTTAGTCTGACCTTTACTTATAAGCATATCTACTATTTCTCTAACTCTATTAGGTAATATTGTTGTAAAATATTATAGTAGACGTTTAATAGTGAATCCAGTGACAAAATAATATAACTGATATCAGAGAAATAATTTTAAATGTTTAAAAGAATCTTATGAGAAAATAAATAGTGATAATATTCATATACATGATAATATACTGAATCAATGTTTAAAGAAGAATGTTACCATGATGAAATGCTTATAAGTAAAGATCAGACTAGCTGTATTACAAACCATGTCTCATTAATCAATAAATAAATGTACGTTTTCATTATATATATATATATATATATATATATATATATATATATATATATATGAAACTTTCCTTTGAAGCTCTAAAAGAATACATTTACTGATTATTAATATTACCATTCTATACATAACCAAAACATATTCATAGTCCTGTAATCTATGGATACTAAGTTCCTAACCTATCTAAACTTTTAGACTAATTATGTAAACTTCAACTTCTCTGTCAATTCATAAGTTCATAGGTTTGTACTAGGCTAATGGCCCTGAGGCCTTTACAAGCCTAGCCATAGGATTACCCTGGCATTGTGCCACCTGACCTTGGTTCCCAGTGCCTCTGTCAAGTAGAGCCACTGGATTTATCCCCGGGGTGAATTTTCTATTTCCCATCCACTCAAGATTTCTCTTGAAGAGGGTCAGTGAGGTGCTCTGTTTGACCTGTATGAGACGTCTATTCCATAGCATGGGCAGTCTCTGGGTTATGACCCCTGTCACTCCAGTATGTTCTGTTAATTGTGGTAATGAGGTTGAGGTCTGTGGAGTATGTGGTGTAGAGGGATTGGGATGTCTTTAGATGTAGCATTTCTTACAGAGCTGGGTCAGACATAGCTTTGTAAGTCAAGCAAAGACCGCCTCTAAGTAGACGATATGAGACAGAATAGTTGGAGTTTTCTGAATCGGTCCATATAGGACAAGTGTTTAAGGCCTAGGATCCTCTTTGTGAGGTACTTTTGTGGCCTCTCCAGTTGTTGCAGGTGTCTAGTGAGGTACATGCCAAATAAGGCATTGTACTCGATGATTGGCCTAATGAGGGAAGAGTAGAAGGAGTCTGACCTTTTTCTTCCTGGATGCAAAACCTTTAGTAATGAGATGTGCCACATAGAAGGACTTTCTGACCACAGTGGCAATGCAGTGATCAAAAGAGAGGTTGCTGTCCACTTGTGTTCCCAGATCTCTTATAATGCCTTCCGAGTTCAGTGGACTACCATCAATATGGTAATTCATGGGAATGGGTTTTTCCCAAAGGGGATGACAACATATTTTTTGGCAATGAGCTTAAGGCCATGGTTCTGACACCAGTCGTTGGTCTCAGTGAGGCGATTCTGTAGAATGTCAACATCACTTGGAGTTAATAATAGCTCCCAACTTGCAATTGCCTGTGAAATGTGTCAGCCAGAGTCCCTTCGTGTTGGCCTGAACTTCAGAGAAGTAGATACTAAACAGGAGAGGACTCAGGACTAAACCCCATGGGACTCCACTCGTGACTAGCTGGCAGTCTGACTTCAGCTACTTCCACGCTGTGGGCCAGTTTGCAACCTACCTAGTGATATAGGGGTTGATGCCCAGCTTAGTGAGTTTTTCTATGATTCCTGAGTGGGGAATGGTATCAAAGGCCTTTGCCAGTCAAGTTAGGCTGTATAAACCACCTTGCCTTCATCCACAGCTCTGGTGACTGACTCAGAAAAGTCAAAAACATTGACCAGGCATGATCTACCCTTCACAAAACCAAACTGTGCGGGATCCAGAGTTTGGAGATTCCCTACATCCTTGTTTATTAGGTCCATGATGATGTGTTCCATAGCTTTGCATATCAGACTCATCATGCTAATGGGGCAATAGTTGCCAGGGTCTGTAGTCGCACCTCCTTTGTGGAGAGGGATGACTGTAGCAGTGCTCCATTTGGTAGAGACAAAGCCTGAGATGAGGCTGTGATTGAGCAGGGCACGCAGGTGAGGTGCCAGTTCACTCTGTAGTTCATGTAGAACACAGCCAGGGATATTGTCAGGTTCCAGAGAAGCTGTATTATTGGCCTTGGACAGTGCTGTTTTAATCTGTGCAGCAGTAATACTGAGTGCCTGACAATCTACTGGTATTGTGCTTGGTCCTTTGGGGGAGAGGGGTAAAGTTGGCACTGAATCTGTCAGCCAGTATATTGGCAATATGTGTTGGCTCGGTATAGGAGGTACCATTGTGCAGTAGCTCAGAACAAATCTGGGTATTGCCTTGGAGATTCTTTACATAACTATAGAAGGCCTTGTGGTTGTCTTTACTATCTGCTGCAATTCTGTTTTCATAGCTAGCTGTAGAGGATTTGATGAGGGATCTCAACTTTTTGTTGAGGCTGATAAGGGAATTTTCCCAGTCTTGGGACTTC
Source organism: Protopterus annectens (assembly GCF_019279795.1). NCBI lineage: Eukaryota > Metazoa > Chordata > Ceratodontiformes > Protopteridae > Protopterus > Protopterus annectens. The sequence continues at coordinate 458,812,908 of NC_056740.1, forward strand.
ACATTATTCCACATCAGTTTCCTCCTTCTGTTGTAGAGTTTGTTTATGGCAGGGGACCACCAGATCGGCTTCCGTTTTTTGGAGGAGAGTGTCTTGGTTCTATTGGGTATGTCAAGATCCATGCATTTGTGTACGTTTGTACAGTGCATTGGTGTATGATTCGGTGCTCATGCAACTATTCTCCATTTGCATGGGTGGCGTGAAGTTAGCCACCTCTGTTTCAGGAGCCCAAAGTTAGCTTTGGAGAACTTTTTCATGGTGGTTACCTTTTCAGGGGGTGTGGGAGGGATGTGGATTTCCAAGGTGATTAGTTTGTGGTCAGATCTAACCAGGGAGGTACTGACTATTGGTGTAGAGCAATGGTCGCCCATGTTAGTAATGGCCAGGTCAAGAGTGTTGCTACCTCTAATAGGGGTAAGAATGAGCTGGACCAGGGCACTGGAATTAATGAATTCCAGGAAATGTTGGGCAAGTGTACTGGTACATGAGTAGTTTTCCTATTTAATGGAGGGGTAGTTAAAGTCACTCAGCATAAGAGAGTTTGACTGGACCCTAATATTCTCCAGTGTGCTTAAGAACATGGAGTGTGAGTCTTGGGCCATGGTTGGAGACCTATAGCAGGCTAAGACCTGAATCACTGTCTTACCCAATGTTAGCTGCACCTGAAGAATTTTTTGGTTTTGCATTTGTGCTACCTTGGTGGTGGAGTGTTTTCTGTACCTGAAGTATCTCTAATGCGTTATGTTGGGCTACCAGTCTACAGGTGTGCGCATCCTTCATGAATATGGAAACACCACCACCTTTGGAGCTTTGGTCCAAGTTCCTGGGGCCAAAAGTTATGGAATGATTTATAGCCTGGTAGTGTAGGTGTGCTTTCTGCTGCCTTGAACCCGGTCTCTGTTACAGCACAAATGTCGATGTTCTTCATTTTAAGGAGTGCTTCGAGTAAGTGCATTTTGAGATTTAGACTTCTAGAATTGAGCAGCATGACCCTCAGATTGCATTTGTTTGTAGCTGTTATGGTGGTAATTTGGTCTTTGGAACACTGTCTACAAAAGGCACTATATGGGTAGCAAGAGCATTGGCCAATGTCCGGAAGCCCAGGGGTGACAGATACAGGTCATCTCTGACAAAGCATTGAGGTCTGTCAATCATGTCATCCCAGGCAGACAGATACTAGATCCCCTTAGAAAGCTACTGTAACTAGTATATAATGTCTTGGCAAACTATTAATTTTGATTGCAAATAATCAAAATAATTTAGCAATACAGTCTGTATTTTTCAACTTAACAGTTTATATTTACATAAATTAATTTAATATCCCTAGTTTACTAGAAAATAAAATAGAAATAATTTAATATGTAGAATATTTTATCTCCTCTCTTTTCTGTTTCCCCCTTTTTCTTGCTCCCTTTTCTCATGGCCTTATTTCCTCTTCTTTTTTCTCTCTTATGAGACATTTCTTACTGGGTAAAGTGAACAAAATAAACAAAACTTACAAACAGTTCTAAGACAAACAATTACACTAACATTATAAACAAGTGATAAGTCACTTTTGTGTCATTATCAGCTCTAATTACACTACCATTTCACTCAAAGGTGCTTCATCATCAAAGGATTGCCAGACACCCAAATGGCAACCCCCACCAAGGCTACAGAATATATAAACTTAAATTTATCTGATGCCAAAAACTGTCCACATATATTAGTAAAGGCTATATAATTTAAAGCATTAAAGGTCATGTCTTTAGAAATCATGAGGGGTAATTGTCCCTCAACAGTGCTTTTGATGTGTGGTTTACACCCATTATGTCAGTCTTCTCATGCAGGCTTCATTCAGTGAGCGCACTCAATAATGCAATCATGGCCATAAATAAAAGGTCTCATTACCAACAGAAAAAAGTGTTGCATAAACAGAAATATGTTACTTATCTTTTTTAAACTTCATTTTTTGTAAAAGCAGTACTAAGCGGTTGTGCTTTGATCACTTGTCAAGATCTTCTACCTTTACTAGACAAGTGTTTAATTTCTTGCCCCAAAGTTTTCAGTTTTGTTTATGTGTTGGATGCTCATTCGCTGGTGCAGCAGTTAGCACTGTTGCCTCACAGCAAGAGGTTCTCCAGTTCGATTCTCAGCTGGAGCACCTTCTATGTGGAGTCTGCATGTCCTCTCCATGGTCAAGTGAATTTAAAGACATGCAGGTCAGTGCAAGAGTGTGTGGGTGTGCCTTCTTTGAAGGTTGTGCGCTGGGCTGGCAGCTCAACACAGTAAGGATTCACTGCCAATCATTAGCAGATGGACTTCCGCTGGAGTGACCCCTAACCAGGGAAAGCTGAAAGACAGTTGGATACTCATTTTTCTTTAAAAAGTTGATCTGCTTTTGATATCCACAATTTTGGTTGTGAATTCCTTGAAGCCTGCATTTATAGTCAGTTCTTTGACATCTAACTACATATTGACATGTTTGAAATGTCCTACAAAAATCTATTTTCGAACAAATTAACAGAATTTTATGATAATTATAATTTATTTATAATTAGAGTAATTTATTTCCCTCGTCATTTCTTTGTTCTTCTTGAGATGAGCTTCTAGAAACGCTTTCAGTCAAGTGATGAAGACTGACTGTTGACTTGTTTGTTTGCTATGATGAGTGCTGGAGAAGAGGATATTGCTTCAGAACAGACCCACATGTTGCTCACGGGATGCATCTTCATCTGCTGTGATGAGAAAACCATAAGTTGTGTTATGTTGTCAATGTGCAAAATACAAACCAAAGTTACATAAACCTGGTTACTATGTCACTGGGATTGGACATAACTTTTTTTTTCCTATCTGACATATGCTATTCAGAGGTTAAGGTACCTGGTTTATATTGTTAACCGGATAAATGACTAGACTAGAATGTGTGGTGAGCAACAGGGAGTTTTATGAAGAATAAGTAAAGTGATCAGTCTGAGATTAACCACAAACTTCATAGCAGTAATTAAACACAAGAGGTCATCTGCAACAAATAAGAGTATTGCTAATAGTAGCAATTCAGATTGGAAATAAATAAAGAAAAGAGGGCATTGAAGGCATTTCATATCAAAGACTAAAAAGTGTCCAGTAACCAGCTGAATATGTAATCAAACAAAAAAAAACCTCTAGAATAAAAAAGTAAAAACGTATTTATCTTCAGAAGTGTATTTCTGCATGTAGTGTCTTAGAAAAATGGCTTAAAATACTAAACATTATTTTGGAGAATATACTATAGTAGTAAATACAGATTAGAACATTTTCTCCTTTCAGTTTAATTTCTTCAAGTCTTTTGGGTTTCTAAAACCATGATTGGAAAAGAACCCATGTTTAAGTCATGGTTTGATTAAAGTTCGTGAAAATAGTATTGTTTCAGTCTTTGATGTTATCCAAAAATGCACTTTGCAGCACCCACAATGTGCACAGATCTGACTTCTTGATATGGAATGTGTAATTTGTATGGAGTTATAGGTAATGGTAGCATGTCTAAATACGATTGCAAATTCTTTTTTATGAGACATGTTGCTTGTACTACCATTGGAGCTGTCTAGGTATCTGTCTTCTGCATCGTCCCCTTTTCTGCTTGCAAATCCCGGCAATTTATGACATTGTATCCCTCTGTACATAAGACTGTAATCACTAAGTGTGGCAATTTTAATGATCAGTTCTACTTTTAACATTTTTCCTATACTACTATATCTGTTTTTCTTGCATTTACTTTTTGTATTGTTAGTAAAGGGTCATCCCATGTGATATAAACTGCATCATTTTCTACAGTGTTTTATAAACTGCATAATTTTGTAGTGTTTTATAAACTGCATCATTTTCTACAGTGTTTTATAAACTGCATCATTTTGTAGTGTTTTATAAATTGCATAATTTTGCAGTGTTTTATAAACTGCATCATTTTCTACAGTGTTTTATAAACTGCATCATTTTGTAGTGTTTTATAAACTGCATCATTTTCTACAGTGTTTTATAAATTTTATAAACTGCATCATTTTGTAGTGTTTTATAAACTGCATAATTTTCTACAGTGTTTTATGTCTCCTGTTTACAGTGCTTCTCAAGTACTTCAGTATTGCAGTGTTTGCACAATCCCCAGTACAGCAGTCTTGCCACATTGTTAATGCCTTTCAGTATACAGGCTTTCTGCCATGAGTATATCACACCCAGCCACAAGATATGCAACTCTTTCTGATTCTTTTTTTTACAGAAACGAAATTTGTCTGTTTTTTTCCCCACACGTTCAGTGGACTTTGTAAACAAAAGTGTATGTAGTCCACTATCCTGAGCCACTATTGTTAGCCTTCCATCTTTTGGTCTCAGTTCATCTCGTCTTAACCATTCCGGTGTCACATTCTGATTGACATGAGGTTGTGCCAGGAGATCTCTCCACTTGCCACAACATTTATGCCTTTTCCATATGTCTTTCCTTCTCATTTGATTCTTCTACTAATATTCTTCCTTTGTTTTTTTGCACATTAAGTTGCTGCCTGATTTTGTATGCTTCTGGTTTGATTTCCATTCCCACTTGACACCGATATGCTTCTGCTAAACTAAAAAGGAAGTCATCTTAGACTTGTCATGTTTTAAAACTTTCACTAAGTTTGAATCTGATGAGGTTAACAGACATATGTGCAGTCCTATGACTACAAATCTATATGTGTCCCCGTACCTCCTTCAGAATGAGGACTATATAATCTTTGTATACACTGATTTTTTAAATATTATTTGAAAAGTATCAAGTGTTTTTCTTGTTTTCCTGTCCAGCTGATCCAATACCTTTTAGGATCAGTCAGTCACCCCCAAACTGTGACTTAGAACAAGAAGGTGTCGTTGGTTTATTGCTTAGACTTCATTCCCACATGCCAGGGCTGTTTTTAGTATTGCGTTTAGTCTTCTAAAGTATTCTTTATTGAGTTTTACTTGCATTTGTTCATGTTTTACTGCTGATCCCTCATTATTTCCCAAATATTTATACACTCCCTCATGCTCATATTCTTATATTAATATTTTCTTGGTGCTGCAGCTTTCCTGCTTTAAACATTGTTTTTGATCATTTATCAAGATAATGATATTCGTATATCATCTGAGAAAGATTTAACCCCCCTAAAGTTGTGCTTTCAGTTTTTCATTTGATGAGCTATACAGTTTTAAATAATCTACAAAAGGAGATGAGAAACTTTTAAACAAGGTTGTTTTGTTTTCAGGGAGCCAAATTGATAACTATGGCCTAAACTGTTAGGTAAACAGCTTAATAGGTTCATAGGTGTTTACTAGGCTAATTACCACATGGGCCTTTTTATGCCTAGCCATGCATCCCAAATCTTTAACAACTTTTGATACCATTGATAAGTGTAAGCATGGGCCTGGGAGATGAACCATTTCCAGGTTACCTGTGTCCATTAGAGACATAGGTGCCAAACCAGGGATGAATTTCCGGTTTCCCATCCAATTGTCCAAGTTGCACTTGAATTGGGTTAGGGAGGAACTCTGCTTCACATGGATGGTGAGCCTGTTCCATAGACAGGGTAGTCTCTGGGATAAATACCTATTTTCCAGCAGGTCCTATTTATATCACAAGCAAGGTTTAAATCATTAGAATGGGTAATTCCGGTCCTGTTTGTTTGTGAACATACAGGAGGTCCATCAGAGTGGGGTCTGACAATTCCCTGTATGCCAGGAATAGATCTCTTTTCAAAAGTCTGTAGAAGACAGAATACAGGGATAGGGCCTTGAGGCGGTCTGCATAGGACATATCACTTATGCCTTGTATTCTTTTAGTGAGGAACCTCTGTGGATGATCCAGTTGTTGGATATGCCTGGTTAGGTACATACCAAAGGGGACACTGTACTCTGATAGGTCTGATGAATGTCAAATACAGAGGAACAATGACTTCCTTGGACTTAGATGCCATACCTTTGTTTATAAGTTGCACAACATAGAATGATTTCCTCACCACTATAGACAAGTGATGATCAAGGCTAGATTAGTACCTATGAATCTAGCCTTAATGAATTAAGGGCAAGACAAAACAGCAGCAGTCACTAAGAGTCTCCTTGGAATATCCCTTTTGAATTTTTATCCCTGGGGCAATACTTTGCACTTTGTCCTGGTTTAACTGCAAAGTGGTTTGTCGCTCTATTGTTTGTGGCCACTGTAATATAATTAATCCATGTATGGTGTATCTTGTAAATCTGTAAACACTCCTTTATCTGTGAATGTGGGATGCTGTCCAATGCTTTTTTTTGTAATCTAGCCATGCAATACTTATATTCTTCCCCTTTTAATAATTATCTGTTATAGATTTATTTAGCATAAATGATCTTGTGTTCCATATGACATTTTTGCAACTCTTTTGTTTTATTGCCATGACTGACTTTTCTTCTAAATGACTAAACTCTGCCTGCATCACTTTAACTCATCAGAGAGCAAGTTACTGGTCTATAGTTTTTAGGGTGGCTTGCAGGTTCACTCTTAAGGAGGGGTACTATTTTTTTCGGTGCTTAACCAAGTTGGTGTCTGTTTGGGATGTGCATATTTAAGTTCATAGGTAGGTACTAGGCTATTGGCCCAAGGGCCTAAGTAAGCCTAGCCAGCAAGGTTTCCTGGCTTATTTCACCCAAGAAAGTTATTTTTCTGTGCCACTGTCGAGCAGAGCCACAGAAGTGATCTGCAGGGTGTATTTCCTATTTCCCATCCACTCATTAAGATTTTTCTTGAAGAGTGCTAATGAGGAACTTTGCTTGACATAGATGGGTAGCTTGTTCCAGATTATGGGAAGTCTCTGGGACAGGAATATATCCCCTCAGCATGTCCTGTTTATTGTGGTGGCAAGGTTTACGTCCCTAGAGCATGTAGCTTGGAGAGATTAGAATTTCTTTAGGTGTAGCATGTCCAACAGCTCTGGGTTTGACATAGCTTTATATGTTAGGCAGAGATCACCTCGGAGTAGGCGATATGCTATGGAGTAAAGCTGGAGTTTTTTGAGACTGTCAGTGTAGGGCATTTGTGTGAGGCCAGTAATCCTCTTTCTGAGGTACTTCTGTGGCCTTTCCAGCTGCTGCAGATGTCTTGTGAGGTACATTCCAAAAGGGGCGTTGTACTCTATAATGGGTCCAATGAGTGTCGAGAAGAGGGGAGCAATGACCTCTTTTTTTCCTGGATGAGAACCCTTTTGTGATGAGGTGTGACATGTAGAAGGACTTCCTGACTACTGTGGCAATGTGATTATCAAAGGAGAGACTACTGTCCACCTTGGTCCCAAGGTCTCTTATCACACATTCAGTGTTAAGTAGACTGCTGCCTATGTGGTAGTTCATGGGTACAGAGTTTTTACCAAAGGTGATGACAATACACTTTTTGGCATTGAGCTTGAGGCCATGGCTCTGACACCAGGCATCTGCCTCAGTGAGGCCCTTCTGTAGGATGTCCACATCATTTGGGGACTCTACTATGGCTCCTAGTTTGAAGTCATCTGCGAACTTCATTACCCAGAGGCATTCTGTGTTAGCCTGTACTTCAGAGAAGTAGATACCAAACAAGAGAGGTGCCAGGACTGAACCCTGTGGTACTCCACTTGTCACTGGTTTGAAGTCAGATTTGGAGTCTGCAACTTTTGCAGTGTCGGTTCTGCCAGTGAGCCAGTTGGCAGCCCATCTTATGACGTATGGATTTATACCTAGTTTAGTGGGTTTAGCTATAATTCCAGAATGACGGATGGTGTCAAAAGCCTTGGCAAGGTCAAGGTAGGCTGTGTGAACCAACATACCCTCCATCTACAGCTTTGGTGACTGTCTCAAAGAAGTCAATAATGTTCAGGAGGTATGATCTACCTTTCACAAACCCGAACTGGGTGGGGTCCAGAGTTTGGAGGTTACCAATGTCTTTGTTTATGAGTTCCATGATGATACGATCCATGGCCTTGCAGACCAGGCTCATCAGGCTAATAATGTGATGGATCCCGGGATCAGTGGTGGCTCCCCCTTTGTGGAGTGGGATAACTGTTGCTGTGCACCATTCAGTGAGCACAAAGCCTGATTTGAGGCTATGATTGAACATGGTGCTTATGTGTGGAGCCAGTTCATTTTGAAGTTCATGTAAAACACAGCCTGGGATATTGTCCAGTCCCATGGAAGCTGTGTTTTTGGTTTTAGAGAGTGCAGCTTTTACCTGCATAGTTGTGATTACAGGGACTCTGCATTCTTCCTGTATCAATATGGACCCTTTAGGAGGTGAGAGGGGGCTAAGTTAGCACTGAACCTATCTGCCAGGATGTTGGCAATATCAGTTGGTTCTGTAATTTTTGTGCCATTGTACTGCAACTCAGAGCAGATCTGGGTGTTTCCATTGAGATTCTTGACATATATATAGAATGCTTTGTGGTTTTCCTTAGAATCAGTGGCAATTTTTTTGTTTTTGTAGCTAGCTTTGGAGGATCTTATAAGGGATGTCAGCTTCTTACTGAGGTTGACCAGGGAGCACCTCCACTCATGGGATTTTACTCTCTTTTGCAAGAGTTTCTTCCTTCTGTTGTTCAGTTTGTTTATGGCAGCGAACCACCAGATTGGCTTCCTTTTTTTGGAGGATAGCATCTTGGTTCTGTTTGCATCTTGGTTCTGTTTGGGATAGCACAATCTATGCACTAGTGTAAGTGCTTATAGGGTGCATTTGTGTAGGATTCAGCAGTTGGAACTGCACTGGCCATCTGCATGAGTGTCATGAAGTTCACCACTTCTGTCTTAAGAAGCACGAAGTTGGCTTTGGAGAAATCTTTTACCATGGTTTCCTCAATGGGGGGGGTGTGGTGTGGATGGGATGTGGATATCTAGGGTGATTAGCTTATGGTTGGATCGGACCAACGAGGAGTTGACTTCAGGTGTGGAACTCTGGTCACTCATGTTGGAAATGATTAGGTCTAGGATATTGTTGCCCTTGGTGGGGATGTGGATAAGTTGATCCAGGGCATTGGAATTTATGAATTCCAGAAAGCGTTGAGTGAAGGAGTTTGTACATGACTAGCTTTCTCAGTTAATGGTGGGGTAGATGAAATTGCCCATTATTAGGGTGTTCGGTTATACACTAATATTTTCCAGTATATCAAGAAAAGAAGAGTGGGAATCCTGGGCCATGGTGGGGGATCTGTAGAAAGCTACAATTTGGATTGTAGTTTTTCCCAGAGTTAGTTGCACTTGGATAACATTGGATGCATTATGCTGAGCAACTAGCCTGGAAGTGTGGATATCTTTATGAATATGGACACATGTCTGCCTTTGGTGTTTCGGTCCAGGTTACATGGCCGAAAAGTATGGTATGAGTTATAGCCTGGTAGTGCAGGGGTACTCTCTGGAGCCTTGAACCAGGTCTCAGTTACTGCACAGATATCGATGTTCTCCATTTTAAGGAGCGTCTCAAGGTAGTGCATTTTGAGATTTAGACTTCTTGCATTGAATAGCATTACCATCAGTTTTTGCTTGCCTGTTTCTGTTACAGTAGTGAATTTGTCATTTGACCCGTGCCTAAAAAAGGCACTATAAGGGTGGCAAGAGCCTTAGCCAGTATCTAGAATCCCAGGGACGACAGATTTAGCCAACAATTAGGTACTGCATCTGGTACTGGAGTTTTCTATTTAAGAACCTTTCTTAAATTTGTTCAAATTTCTCTGGCAGTCAGTTCATCCCATTTCATATCCTCTACATTTGAAGTCTTTATTGTTTTAATTTTTTTATCCATTCAGTATCATTGTTATGTTCCTTGGGGTCTTCATAAACATTTCCCCAAAATGTGCCTATTTCTTTTTTTTTTTTTTTTTGAGGGGTGGTGTAGCATTTCAATGCTTTGCCAGTTCTCTATAGAACTTTTTAAGGTCATCAGTGCTTATTTTGAACTTTTCTTTTAAGTTTATCTGGATATCTTCTAAGCTTTTTTAACAGTGCTGATATATTTTGTTTCTTATTTGCAATAGTGTAAGATAGATTCTGGGCTGTTTTATACTGTGCATTACTTTTACCACATCTAAGTATTTTTGTTGATCTGTTCCCTCTTCTGTATTCTTTTAACAGTGATACTTCCTGTCTTAATTGCATTATAGTTTTCTGTATTCAATGCTTCCATGGTAGCATTTTATCTTTTGTCTTCGTTTTCCTTATTGCTCTATATTTTCAGGCCAGACTTTCTCTGTTATTAATCCAGTTGCATAGAAATGCATCCTATTTACTTCTGTTGTATCACATGAAATTCTCTTAATAGTCCTAATTACTGCATTCACCTGTTTTATCAGATGAATAACATTTTAGGTCTTATTAACTTTCTGTAATCCATTTCTTTCATCAGTCTTAATATACCTGTTCATCTCTATTAAATTAAGCAACTCTTCCCTTAGATCATTTTCTTCTAAACTGAGGTCACATTATTTGTTGTCCATTTCCTGTAGGCTTTCTACAGAATGTTCCAGAACATCTTCCTGTGCCATCTTCTCTTCAGCTGCATCTTGCTTTGTCTGTTGCTCTTTCATATGGGAACTCACTGGCCTATCACTCTACAACATTGACGGCTCCAGAGTGGCCACTGTTTTCTTCTCCTTCCCTTGTTGTGCACCTTCAACTGAATTTTTGTACTGGTTTCCTACAGAGGGCACCAGAGCAGGATCACGTGGCAAGTCTTCAGATACTTCCCCTCTGACTGTTTTTCCTTAATATGAAAACTCATTGTTCCATCATGCTGTGACATCATCTGTTTTGGAATTTCCTCACTAAATCCTTAAGTTCACAGGTAATCCTAAAATTCACTTTGTTTCTTTAACTTTTCCATTATTAATCCTGTCTTCTTTCCCCTTTATCTGATTTTTTTTTGTATTGCGAAGTGTTCCATATCCGCATGCTTTTGACTATATTTCTCTTCAAATATCATTGGTTCTGCTTTTTTTTTATATTGATTAGTTTTGCTTTCTCTTTTGCATAAATATAGCATCATATCAGATCTGTTTTTCTTTCCCATGTCCATATTTCTTCTCGGGATGTCTCCCACTCCACCTATTTCTCCTTACTTTGGGGCTCATTGTTGCATCACACTGTGACATTACCTGTGATGGGTTTTCTACACTAATTCCTTCACTTTGCAGCTAATCCATAGCTTCAGTTTCTATTTGTTTGACTTCTACCTTACTTGTCCTCTGTTCTACATTTCCCTTTATTATCTTATTTTTTTGTATTGTGAAATTTTCCATATCTGGGTGCGTTTGCCTGTATTTCTCTTTGAATATCTTTGAAGCTGCTTTTTTATTGATAAGTTTGGATTGCTCCTTTCAATAATATTGCACCATATCAGATCTCTTTTTTCCCCATGTCCATGTTTCTTTTCTATACATTTAAAAAAATCTGTGTTTTTTCTTTATATTGTTACAGTTCCTCTATTGGTTCTTTTTCCAAGCAGCCCAGAATCCTCATCATCCATGTAATGTTTTACTTGGATCTGTTGTATTAATGAACGTGGATTTTCATTCGAGGCTTTTGACAGTTTTTCTTGTTCAAGCATGTTTCTTGTCTCTCATTTCTCTCATAATCTTTCTGAATAGCTCCTAACTGGAAATTCCGGACTTCAACAATAGTAACCATACAAACTTGCATCTTTATCCTCAGTAGTCCACTCTGTCATCTTTATGGGTCTTTTTTTGGTTTTGACTGCTACTTCCTTTCTACAACAGGGGATCCCCCTGAGCCTGGCCTAACCCATTGTAGGGATGCGTTTGTGTCCTGAGGATTCGAGCTTGTCATACTCTCCTATCCTGGCACCAGTGTACCTCTAGCCATGATAAATGGTATATAAGATATAGTCTATATATCAATGTTGTCTTGGTGAGATTTTGTAAAAACCGGATCCACCACATGAAAGTACTCACCGATATATGAGGATGAATTTATTTTCGGCAATATGATTGTCATTTTCATGCTGATTTCATCATCCAAATAACAAATGATTAACTTCTCCTCTCAGTAGTCTTTATCAAAAATATTAGATATATTTTATTTCAGTTTGTAACAGTGAAGTTGATAAAACCACCCTGTCTATTTGATAGCCCTGTAAGGCAAAGAGTAACATTAGGAAACAACACAGAACATCAGAAATATGACCAGGAGGAACTAATTTCAACAAACAAACAGATATCTCATGTTTAGCTTTATACTACCAAAGTTCTACTTTCTCTCTGTTGTTATTTTTATAATGCGTGTGAAACATTTGCTATTAATGTATTAACTTTTCACTACTGATTTTCTAGTATCTTTTTATATCTAATTACTACTTATCTTACTATCTCCAGAGCTTTTCTCCTTGGGCCTCTGCTGAAAATGGGCCACTAGCCCAATCAGACTATCCCGATAAATTTAAAATAAGTAAAATAATCTGAAGATAATGTCAAACTTTAAGGTGCGGAATAAAGGTATTAAGATATAGTATTATTCTGCCACAAAGATCTTTTACCCTCCATCAAATAAAATGTTTCACACTTCTCCCACATCTCCATATGTAGATCAATAAACTTTGACTGTATCGTCTTCAGTTACTCAGTGCCCTATGTTAGTAAGCAGGTAGGATAATATGTACTGTTAAGGGGGTGTGACTTTCAAAGTAAAATGAAGTTTTACTGCGCTCTGACCTGAAATACCAAGATGTGGTGTAGAAGGACCTAAAACAATCCAGTCTGTTTCTAGCTAAATTATTTCCTTGGTCTGATCACATTAGTAATTAGTTTTAAGAATACCTTCTATGTATGCTGTGAGGAGGGACATACCTAGAATCATATTTTTGTTTAGCACAAGCTTCTTTAATAGAATTATGCACTTAAGATGAAACATTGATATTTTTGTAAATGAGAAGTGCACTGAAATATAATTTTTCCAGTAAGTTATAATATAATGTAATATTTGTATGTTACATCTCAGTTATTTGGGTGCAGCTTGCTGCTCAGAGTTGTTGAGTACTTGTCATGATGTAGTAAACCTTACCTGATTTTGTAAGAACCATGAATTTCTCAGTGTGGCTTGTTGGTTATGAATGAGGATATCCTATTATCTTAGGATATTACAATCTCCATGCATTTATGCTGCATATTCCAATAGGCATGAGCCATGTGATATAGCTGAAAGAACTTCCAGAGATTAGTGCAGTATAACTGCAACATTTCTGTAGGGACAGGATTTACTGGAAGACTATTATTTCAATAGAGACAACATCACCTGTTTATTTTATGTCCATATAGACTGACAGATGCATACCTCTCAACTGTCCACATTTACACAGAATGTCCAAATTTTTGTCTCTTATTTTTTGTCTGTTCCTCATAAAATTTGATGTTTTCTGGCACACCACTGAGGACCAAAGTCACTAAATAATAACATACATTTGATTTTCAGGCTTCATATCCATCAGAACATGCATGGTATTTAGTCTCAAAATTAAATAATCTAAAAATGTTGTGTCCTATATTGGATCATAATTGTATAACATTTGACCTTATTATGAATTTTTATAATAGCATTCATATTAAAAGAATTGCATCATACATCACAAATCTGAAAGATTTTAAATATTTTTTTAACAAGGAGATTAACACTTATCCAGAATTTAATAAGACACCTGAAATTTCTGAAGCTTATATATGGGATGCTCTCAAATCATATTTATGTGGTTAAATTACAAATTGGTATTCAATAAAAAAGAAACAATGGGATAAAGACTTAAAGAATTACAAGAAAATATTGATAACTTAAAGAGAGAAATTAATAAACATCTGGCAAAAAATAAATTACAATGCAAACATCTAGAAACTGTAAACCACAAAATCAAAATTAACATGGAAAAAATAAAATGAATAAATTATTCTATAAATCCAAAATCACTACATAACGTAGTCTCTAGAACTAAAATGATAATGAAAACAAATCATATAATGCAGTACAGAGAAAAAGAAAAAGTTACAGCAGTAGAGGAGATACTTAATGAGTTCAGAGTGCATTTAAAAAAAATCAATAAAGATAATCCTAGTATAGACTCTGTAGAAGTCATAAAAGAATTTATTAACAAATGCACTAAAAATAAATGAATGGAACAACATTTAAAAATGGTTAACATGTCTATAACTATGAATGAGCTTACCAGTCAAATATCAAAATGAATTGCCTATAAAGGAACCTGGTAATGATGGGATAATAGCTGAGCTTTATAAAATGATGCAACCATGTGTTAAATATCTTAAATCATGCCTTTCAATCAGTTAGATTTAAAAACAATCCCACCTTCTTGGAAATGCACACTCATAACCTAATATTAAAATCAGACAAAAATCCATCAGAATATTTCTCTTATAGGCTAATATCCTTGTTAAATGTTGATTATAAATTATGTCCATTATTGCAAATAGACTTCAAGAATTTTTGCCATATTTAATTAATAATAAACAAACAGGCTTTATAAAGAATACAAACACTTATGACAACATTAAAAGAATATTAACCATAATTGATCATGCCAATAATGTGAAGGAACAGTTAACATTAGTAAGCTTAGGCATTAATTGTGCTTTTGACGCAGTTAATTGGGATTATATTTTATTAGTATTATGTAATTTTCCATCAGATTTTCAATATCCCATTAAAAATCTTTATCACAAATCATTAGCTTACATAAAAATATTTTCATACACGTACAATCGATACCCATTTCTAAAGGTACAAAACAAGGATGTCCCTTGTTACCATTATTATTCACTTTAGTTGTGGAACCGTTAGCTAATTACATAAGAGAGAATCCTGAAATTAAAGGAATTCAATTTGGATATCATTTAAACTCAAAATTATTATTATTTGCAGATTAGATTTTATTAACATTAAAAGATAACACAAAGTCTCTTAGTATTCTTTTTAAAAGTGCTAAAAAATGCAGTCTATATCTGGGTTAAAATTTAATGAAGATAATAATATTTTATGTATCAATTCCAATATTAATATTGCAGAGGAATTTTCTAAACATTTAGTTAAGGATGGCAAATTAAAATATCTAGTATAAAATTATAAAAGAACCCGAATGAAATAGAGATGGAAATTATTCTTCTGGAAGTTTCTAAACAAGGCATTCATTACTCCACATAAAATACAGAAGACATAAAAAAAAAAAAACTAGTTGCTGGAGATGCAAATCAGATGCTGTGACAAATTGACAACATATGGTTTATGATTGTGATACAAGTATACCCTTTTGCAATGATAACATTTTCTTACAGGCTCTATTTACTGATAATTTCAGTCTAAGCAAATCATTAATTTTATTTAATGTACTAGTACCCAGCTTTGTTAAAAGAGTTGACTATTCGCTTCTATGGACTCTTCTTAGAATAGCAAGAAAAGTAATAATGAAAAATTGAAAAAAACACAATCACACCAACTATGAAGGAATTCTACAATATCACAGATGAAACGTGCCAGATAGAGATATTAACAATTAAAGGAAACACCACTAGAATAACAACTTCCTTAACTTCATGGATGAAACTTAAAAGATTATTAAACAAATGGTCATTTATAACCAAAATAGTAGTAGACACCTTGTATATAGTTGCTATGTTTGTTTTATTAATGTTGTTCATTGCTGATTTTAATAAGTTCTAATGCAATTTCTATATAAAATTGATGTGATATATTGGTTATTAAATGTAATCAATTAAAAAAAAGAAATTGCATGCTAGAACAAATCCTTTTATTTTAGCAACTTTCCAAGTTTATTAGAACAACTGTCACTATTTGGGGGCCTTTGCAAACCCATTATTTTAGGCTTTGCACATATTTCTTGTGCTAAGAGATTGAGAGGTATGGACAGAGATGCTACTACTAGGCAACCTTACATATGTATTGACATGAATAGCTCTCCAACTACCCTTATGTTGCTTTATGTTTTTGCCTGCTTCCTTATAAAATGTATGATTTTTAGGCATCTCACTGGGGATTATAGGTAGTTATTAACACCAGATATTAGAGTTTCACAGTTCTTATTGCACAAAAAATTATGAAGAAAAGGATCCTGGGCAGAGTCCTTTTTATCTTTAGTTTTCTCCCTGATTCTTGAGTGAGCACATTGACAGCTATGTAAATATGTTCTACCATTCTACCACAGTAAAAATGCTTCTATAACTTTTGAAGCATACCAAAATTTCTGGTAAGGACAGGACTTACTTTATGAGTTCAGGGAGAATTATGACTCAGTCATCCATAAAACATTAAGAACCCATAATCTGTTGGCCAGCATAGCTCTCAACTGACCAGAATTTCCCAGTGTCTGGATTCTTACCTAATATTTTTGGTTTTTCCTCATAACATTTGTGGTTTCCTGGCAAATCACTGAGAACTGAAGTCACTAAATAAAAAAAAGTTATACTAGCACTTCAAAGAATTTTAAAGATGTTTAGTTATTCAATTATTTGATTGATAATTGATGTTCGTTTAAAATGGCTGCAATGGTGTGTTGAAAGATTCCATTGAAGGCATTAAGCCGAGGTACCAGAACAGTACCAAAGCAAAGCTAACACACGCTGTAAAGTAACGGAGTCCAAGCAGGAACGGTGAACAACAAGATATATATATATATAAAACTCTAATTTATTATTTAACAAAGTAAAATTAGTACAGTTTTTTACTTTGTTAAATAATAAATTAGAGTTTTTTATATATCCAGTTGTTGCACCATTCCTGCTTTGACTCTGTTACTTTACAGTGTGTGTTTGCTTTGCTTTGGTTCTGTTTTGGATTTATCGTTAAGGTACCAGAATATCAGTAAAGCTTTTCTTGTAGCTCTTTTTGGCTCCGTTTTTTTTTTTTTTTGTGTGCGTGTCTGTGTTTTATGGCATTATATTAACTTTCTTAATTTGTATTAGTAATATTTAAAATGTGCTCCTGACTTTGGGCTTTTGTTCCTTATTAATTTTGGTTTGGCTTGGTCAAGAATTTCTTGTACTAATCTGTCATTGCTGTTTAAGAATCTTATTGGATAGTTGCTGGCCAGAATGGATATAAAAGCAGAAAGGCAGCGATGGATGAAATTACAAGTCATTGTTTGGAATATAACAGATTTGGTTTAAGCATGTTGAGCACATTATTAACCATGTTCCAAATGCACTAGTCTACAATATTGCAAAGAGATATGATTAGCAGTAGCAAATATGCAGTTAAAGTCAGTGTATAAGCAGACATTTCTTTAGTTCAAATTTTCTGAGCACCCCTGTACATAATGTAGCAGGACAACGTTGTCCAGTGACTTGGCATTCATAAAATCCACTTGCGGCAAGGACACTAATGTCTGTGCAGCTGGTATCAGAGACAACAATGATATGCAGATTAGTAAGTAAAGAAGGCTTCTAGTCTTGTGACTACACATCATTTTATTCTACACATTCATTTTCTTGTTCATCTTTCTACCTGTAGTGTCCTCTTCTGACAAATCAGTTCATCAGATGTAAAAGTGATGTGCTGGTTTAATGGTGATTTACACCTTCCCATATCAGTGGGGTGGAATACAAATTTTGCTACTACTACCTTTCTGAAATGTACACATTAGGCAGATAATACCTTCTGTTGACCTGTTAAATAACCAGACCATGCCAAAGCTGACCACTTATTAGCAATACAACTAATCTGAATAGTGGTATCTCTGGCAAAGCGTTGATCATATCTTCATATCAGGCATTTAACAATCCTGGCAGCTTTCACCTCTTCCTAACTGTGCACTCTATACTGGTATCTGTAAATGCTGTATCTTTCTAACAGAGTAGTATTATCAGCTGTATGTAAACACTCCATTTCTTTTTAATGGAAAAGTCCTTGGCGAAGACAATCACATTATTTCATTGAATAAAATAAACACAAAATGTTCTGCCATTAGATTGACCAAAGTGGAAGCCAGATGGTAATTTACTGAATGAATCACCCTAAGCTAATTGTAAAAGCATTTAGGAAAACCATTATCTTTGGAGCACACTCTTTTCTCTGAGATATGATGAATGTAGATTTGGCTATAAATAAGCAGATATTGTTGGGGGTTTGGGGAGTTCTCCCTGACCTTGAAAAGCATATGCAGTTGCATTTTGTGTGTTTGCGTGAGTGTGTGTGTGTTCATACCTGTCAACCTCTTAATGCAAAAAATTTGTACAAAGCTTGACAAAATGGGGGTACAAATAGGGACATATTTTAAATATTGCTCATAAACTTTTAGAAAGTTGCTAGAGTAACAGGATTTGTTTTAATATACATTGTCTGAAGGATCTGATGTCTGAAACTCAAATGTATGTCATTATTCAGTGACTACAATCCTGAGATCATCCCAATGATTTGCCAGGAGGCCAAAATTATGAGGCAAAAATCTGGACATTCTGTGGAAATTTGTACAGTTGAGAGGTATGGTGTGTGTGTGTGTTGTTTCTAAGCAATATTTCAGTCATTATGGTAGGACAAAATAGCAGTCAGTAAATCCATATTAGAAATATCAAATTACAGCTGACTTAAGTATGGTTTACATGCTTTATATGTGGAAACAGAAGTTGTTTATGAGAGGATATTTTGCTTGACTGGAACATTGTATCAGATTAAATCAGTCCTACCCCTTCTGCGCCTCTTCCTAAATATGCAGACCAAGCAATGGTGCTGTTGTGTGGTTATATAAGTACCTGATACATGTGTGCGTCAATGAAACTAGCACAGTGCTGAATAGTTCAGGCTGATAGCAAGTGCCTCTTGACAGTGATGTTAGCTCTAATGCAAAATATTACAGTTTATACACCTGGGAAATGAAGACATCAGAGGATTTTACTGAATAAATATTTAAAGGCAGCACATTTACTGTTGTGTCTGCTAAAAACTCCTGGATGGATATTTACCTTCATTTATAAACATTTTCCACTCAGATATGATGTAAACAGACCCAGTCAAATCCACTGAACTATCAGTGTGACAGTTACGTTTTTTTTCATTACCCTGACAATAACAACACATGCAACAGAAATAGTTTCCAAAGCTTAAAATGGAATAACCTGAAATGCAGTGTTTATTATGTATGACTTTTAGTACATACTGTAGTTATTGTGAGGTGGGGGCGTATAGTTACTGTCTAGCAGTCTAAACAAAAATGTATTTTTTAATGTGCAGACCATAATACTGAAAAATAATCCATCAAGACTCATAAACAGCAATAAAAATTAGTAATAGTAGGGCACACAACCCACCTGAATTTAATATCGGACTGTTTCACTTTATTTTAACTAACATTTAATCTGTGAAAGTGTGCTGCAGGACACTGTCTAGAATTTAGGATGTGAAAATAAGTTTTACAGTTGTCTCAGTCTCTCAAGCACTTCCTGTACTCGGTGTGAAGCCATTGAAAACACAACTACAAGCCTTTTCTTAGTCTATTAAAACCATGTTGACTTCCTCACTGTCCCAAGAGAACACACCTGACAGAGCCAAGCTACTCCTTTTATTTGTAGCTTTGTAATCAGCAAGGGGTATTCCCAGTTTAATTCTTACGTAAAAAGATCAAGACATTCACTATACCTGAACAGGCAGTAACAAAGTCAGACGAGCAAAGGATGAGTACCGAACTATTAAACAGGAAAAAAAGAAAATTAATACCAACGGTAGTGAAAAACTGAGCCACTTGTTTTGTATCAAATGCCTTCCTTGGGGTGTAAAACAACAGTCTAAATAAATTATTTTATATTCCAATATTGTAGCTCAGAAGTATCATAATCATTAATTTACAACAGAGACATGCACGCGCACACACACACACACACACACACACACACACACACACACACACCTGCTCAATCTTTTAATTGAAATCAGAGGTAACCAATGCTTGTGCTCTTTCCAGTTACATACAGTATATTTCTAGAAAATTAAATTTATTATTAAATTTACTGATTATATATCCTTGTAATATGTCACAGAATGAAGGACAGAGCCTTCACTTTATGCAGACAAGCAAGGCAACTGTTAAAAGCAGTAACATTTTGTAGTGGTGTTTATTTGCCATCTGTGTACGCAAGACCACTATAGTCAATGGATTACCTGTTGATCTTATGTGAACTTTGTGACTCAGGAACATTGTCTATTTACGTCAGTCACATGGGCAGGCAATTGAGGCTAAGAGAGTCAAACCTTAGACTATGGGAAGCAGCTTAATACCAGCACATAGCATTAATATTCTAATGAAATATTAAGATTTTCAGATGAATTGTATTCTGTGCAGAATTCAGGTAAATTTGTTTCAACAGAGATTGTATTCATGGACCTGCTGTTTACTGAAGTGACAAAGCAAACTGATCTGGCATGTCACTAGTAAACAGGAAAGCTATCTCTGTGGCTCTCTTCCAGTTCAGCGAATACATTTCTATTCAAAATATTTCAGAGGATGCATGTCAGTAAATGGAATGCACTGCAAATAAAACCACCAGAATAAAAAAATACTGAGTAACACAAACACAATAAAAAAGACAAGACCTTTATTGTTAGGGTGCAAAGACTCCTACACCCTTCATGGGTGGGGAAAGCTTAATCCCCCCCTTAAATCCAGAGATGCACAAATATGGATTAAGGATAAACTACTAGGAAAAAAGCAGCTGCTCTTCCACCAGATATACAAATCCTAATGTTAAACGTTTAGACTCCAGATATAAAGTAATAGGTAACAATTCTAGAACAGATCTTGTGAAATTGAGCAAGAAAATGTCAGATTAAATCCTAAATAACTACCTTAACATAAACCCAACACTCTGAAAAGATAAACTGTTGACAGCACTTTAAAGTCCTCATCAACCTTAAGGGATATCTGCAGTTCTGTTTCACTAGCAGGAGAATCCTTAAGTCTCCTCTGTCTTGTATTACGTGATATGATTTGATATCAGCAGGAATCATTTATAGGTTCCTAGTTGAGTGCTAGGCTATCTGCACCGACATGCCATTTTAAGCCTAGCCAAATTTCCCAACTCGTATGATTATTCAATTTCCCTTACCCTTTCAAGGACTAGATTCGTATTACACATAGTGATATTAACTGGGATGATATCAGACACTTATAAGGTCTCAAACCTGGTATATATCATTTAGTAGTTGCCTCTGTCTATTAGTAGTACAGGGAACAGTCCTGGGGTACATTTTCTATTTCCCATCCTCATATCTAAGTTACACTTGAATGCAGACAGGGATGAGCTTTGTTTTGCATGGATGGGAAGTCTGTGCCAAATCAGTGGTCCCTGCCTCTCCACACCATCATGCTATTACTGTGGCAGATCATGCTTATATTCCTGGACAGAGTATTTCTAGTGCCATTTGATTTGCTGATATGCCATAGGTCCATAAGGGGTGGGTCAGAGGATGATTTGTATGTCAGACACAGATTACCTTTTAGCAGTCTGTAAGAGACCAAGTGTGGCAATACAGGTTTGATATGATCTGTGTATGGCAAATTGTTTACGATGAGTATCCTTTTCATAAAGTATATCTGTGGGCATTCCAGCTGTTGCATATGTCTGGACAGATACATGCTAAAGGAGATATAATACTCAATAACTGGCCTTGTGAGGGATGAATAGAAGGCAAGCAATGGCATCCTTTGACCTCGAAGGAGTCCCCTTGTTAATAAGCTGTGCAATATAAATGGAATGGCTTATCACAGTGGACACATGTTGGTTGAAAGTTTGCTGTCCACATAAGTTCCCAAATTACATAAGACTGGGACAGCTCTTAGAGGGTGCATTCTAAATGCTGTAGATCCCCAGGGAAGTCACATTAACTAAGAATATGGTAATGGATTTTTTGGTATTTAGCTCCATGATTCTGGCACCAGTTATTGCTTTGGGACAGTACTTCCTGCAGGATGGCTAAGTGTTTTGAGGGTTTACTATCACAGTGCAGAATAAAGGTTTGTTGAACATAGGAATGCCGAACGTTAGTTGGCCAATTTCCATATTGCCAACCTTCAATTCTGTGAGTCTCCTGTTTGCTCATTAGTGGGTGATGTTATGTATTGATCGTGGGACAGTGCAGATCGGAAGATTTACCCTTTTCTGCACTGTAGTGCAATCTCGGAGTTGAAATATATAAGTGGTAGGGGGTGTGGGGCGTGCAGGAGAGCTTTCCCCCTTGCAAAAACATTACTGTCAGTGCTATGTAGTATAGATGTGGTATGCACATACTGCTGAAAAGCAGGCAGGTAAGTGTACATTTACCACATTACTTTGCTTTTCTGGTCTAATTCATTGACTGAAATTATAGAAGTATAAGTTAACAGTAGGAAATACTATATGGTTATTGGCACAGAGTGAATGTTTACTCGGTGCACATTAATTTGTCCATCGTTCAAGCTCATGGCTGGGCATCAAACTGCATTCACATTTTAACTGAGTGACTGGAAAACAAAAACACACATAAATTAACTCACTGTCTAAATGAAGCTTTAGTGACAAGTGCTTCCTACATGAAAAAGTAAGGAGAGTAATTCCCATTATGTTAGACCCTTGTCACTGAATAAACAATCAATCAAAATCAACTTTGAGGCTAAAATCGCTATCCAAGACAGACAACCACAAGGCAGTTTTTAATTAGGTTCGTAATCTGAAAAGGACAATGCAGCAATGCACACTGAGCTGAATGTAACTATGTTACCCACACTGAGGCAGAAGATATAGCGAATTTACTGGCCAATAAATTTAGCTCTAACTTTGCCCTTCTGTTCCCTCCTTTTGTTCCATAAGATGTCCCTGAAACTGGCTCACCTCCAGTTTGGATACCTAGCTTTAGCCTCAGCCTTGACTTTGGTTGATTTTATTAAGCTATCAAAAGCTAAACATAAAGCATCCTGGATTGCTCTTATATGGCATGAAACATGATTTAGCCTAACCCTTAACAACACTGTTCATTCTCAGTCTCCATACAGGGTGTTTACCAAGTGAATGGAGAACAGATGCAATCATTATCCTGTGAAAGGAAGCGTCTTCCACTGACCTAGGTAATTACAGACCGATAAGTCTGACCAGCCTCATATGCAATTCCATGGAAAGGCAAATCATAGAATTAATCAATCAGGATATAGTGAACATAGAAGCACTAGGCCTAGCGCCATTTGGATTCATCAAGGGCAGGTTATGTTTACTCAGCCTGGTGGATCTTTTTTGAAAGGTTGACCAAAGTAATGGATGAAGGCAAAATGGCACACACTGCATACCCTGACCTCTCCAAAGCTTTTGACAATTCCCCAGTCCGGCACAGTAGAAAAGCTAAATAGTGTGAATAAACTCCTGTGTCACCTGCTGGATCGCTAACCACTATGTCACCTGCTGGATCGCTAACTGGCTCAGAGATAAGCTGTAGATAATTAAAAGATGGGAAGTTAGTTCCACAAAGACACCAGCCACCAGTGGAATCCTCTAGGATCTCTCCTGTTTGACATCTAATTTTCTGAAGTAAAAGGCAACACCAAAGGGCTCTGGCTGACTACGTCTGAAGATGACTGCAAACTAGGAACTGTCACTGAATCCCCAAATGACTTAGCGATCCTGCAGGAATGCTTTTCTCAGATAAATAACTGGTGACAAAATCATGGACTGAAACTAAATGCCAGAAAAGCATTATTGTATCCTTTGGGAAGTCATCTACCCAGGGAACTACCACATTTACAATATGCCCCTAAGAGTTGGCCCAGTTCAGGATTTGGGAAATTTTGTGGAAAGTAACCTAACTTTCGACTATTATGCATCTATTGTTGTAAGATAGTCCTTGTATATTGCACAGCTTATAAACAAAGGGATTGTGTCAAGATCTAGGGATGTCATTGCCCCCTTGCCCCCCTTTACTCAGCCCTCATTAGGGCAATCAGCAGAGAAGTTTGTAGGGGCATGTATCTCGCAGCGCATCCTGCTGCTGTAAAACAGACTTTCCAGCCACATAAAAAAAGCTCATCCCAGTCCGTTTTTAAGTGCAAATTAGATCTATGAATGGGAAACAAGAAATTTACCCCAGGACTGCACCTAGTACCACTAATGGACATTTGCATTTCCTAAATGCTTTATCCCATGCATGGGTCCCCCAAATTATCCATGGTATCATCCCAGTTATTCTCATTAGGTATAATATATAATTATTGACCAGGGGTTAGACTACTATATAACCAAGTTGGACAGGTTATTTCAAGCACAAAAAGGGAAACTGTCAGGCTTAAAATGGCCCACAAGGTCAGTTAGTCTGATACTTACCCATGAACCAGAAGCAGTGTGGTCATCCCAGGTCTGTTTGAGCATGCATTGCATTTATTTCAGATTTATTGCCTGAATAGTTCCACTGAGCCCATGGCTTATGTCCAGGGAAGACCCTAGGAGGCTCAACTCCCTCATACAGCATAAGTACAAATAAAAAAAAAATGCATAAGCAATAATTTAACATCTTTTAAAATCATTGTAAAATAAATAGGCAGTTACATGTACTGTGTATTTTAATTATTTTGAATTTGTTACAAATTGTTGAGCACTGATCCCAATGGACCCATTGTAGTCTCAGCCTGGATATAAGCAGAATAGATGCACAAGGGGGATGGCAAAATATTATCTATACATTCTTCACTGAAAATATATTTTAATGAACACCTGGATCATCAAAGTTATACTCTGGGAAAGTAACCAGTACGCCGCCATGAAAATAAATGAACCAGAGCAAATCAAACCCACCCAAGTGGGGGCTGCGTCTCCCTCACCCCCATAATTAAATATACCAACCCTGAGATAAGAGGAGTGATCATTAAGAAAAGAAGGAAAAGATTCCCGCAGTTGGGGCCCAAGGACTGAGAAACCATAGTCTTTGCAGCAAAGCCTCGCTAAGGGGGTTTGGAGGAGAGGACAGGGGTGGTTAAGATTTCTGAGGCTGTGTGTTGAGGCATCTCAGAATAGTCTGGAGGCTAGTAGGGGGATCATTTTTGATCAATTGAAATAGTTGAGAGGCAGCAAGAAGTCGCCACATTGTTTGAAAGGTAGCCAGTTATTTTTTTCAATGGTTTTATAGTGGTGTTGCTCTGTTGGGGTGAGGGTGATAAATCTATATATGGTGTTTGAAATGGAGTGAAGGTGTTTATGCCTTTCAATTATATGCTGCAGCAATTAGAGGAAGACAATATTTTAGCTGAGCCAGTAAGATACCTTTGCCTATGGCATACAGGGTCTGGAAAGAAAAGGGGAGATCCTATTAGCTCACAAAATGAGAGACTTGTTTCTTCATGCATGTAGTCCAGGTGCATATGGGATTTAGGAAGGGGTCAAAACAAATCCCTAGATATTTGAATGAACTAATATTTTTAATAATGTTAAGCATATGATTGAGGATATTTAGAGGACCTAAGATTGAAGTGAGCTTTTGCCTAGTGCCAAAAAGCATTATTTTTGTTTTACAAGAGTTAAGAAGTAATTCTTTATCACTGATGCATTGAATAAAGGCATAAAAATCAGCCTGATGTTTGGTTCAAATAAGAAGTTTCAGCAGAATAGGAACATGACTTCATCAGCATAAAACAGGAAAGGAAGATGGTTAAGTCAAAAAGAAGTTTGTTAATGCAGATAGAAAAGAGGACAGGTGCCAGAATAGATCTAGGGGGACAGGTGCCAGAATAGATCCTGGGGGGACAGGTGCCAGAATAGATCCTGGGGGGGACAGGTGCCAGAATAGATCCTGGGGGGACAGGTGCCAGAATAGATCCTGGGGGGACAGGTGCCAGAATAGATCCTGGGGGAACAGGTGCCAGAATAGACCCTGGGGGGACAGGTGCCAGAATAGACCCTGGGGGGACAGGTGCCAGAATAGACCCTAGGGGGACAGGTGCCAGAATAGATCCTAGGGGGACAGGTGCCAGAATAGACCCTAGGGGGACAGGTGCCAGAATAGATGCTAGGGGGTACCTTTCTCCAGAGAGAGTAATGGAGAGGTTGAAAAACTGAAATTCATCCAAACGTGATGGTTAGACAGAGACGTTTTGTGTTATCGCTAATTCCAATTTCAGTGAAATGGTCTATGAGAAATGAGGGATCAAAAAGCTCCAAGACTCTGGTGAGTTGCTATGATGCAAAAAATTAAAACGACATGTCTGCATCATACAATGCTGTGGCAGGCCCACAAATCCTGAAGGTAGGCACTATACCTGGTGGTAATTTGTATGCCTGCTCATGA
The DNA here is from genome assembly GCF_019279795.1 of Protopterus annectens. Lineage (NCBI taxonomy): Eukaryota > Metazoa > Chordata > Ceratodontiformes > Protopteridae > Protopterus > Protopterus annectens. The sequence goes on from NC_056740.1 coordinate 458,839,167, forward strand.
CAATCTTCCATAAAACCTTTGTAGGGATAAATGGAACTCCTTTACCTTAATTTGTCTGTGCAAGGTACTCCACTTTTTCAAAGCTATGCAGTACAGGTGATGCATGATTAGTTCTTGTTGAGGTCTAACATTTTCCTGGAATGCTCCATTTGAATTCTGGTTTATACCTCTTAATCTGAGTATTAAAAGTAAGCAGTTTGTTGAGGACTGGAGTGAAGATAACAGTAAATGTATCATTGAATGATTAGTGATAGAATAAATTGCTTATTTATTGGAACTAGAGTATTTTAAGGTAGAAAAAGTTTAAGACATAGAACAGCATTGCTATGATGAGCAACGGTTAAAAAGCTTTTGAGACTGAAAGTGAGTGATGTAACCAGCAGAACTGGTGACAATACAAATCAAACTGTAGACTTTAATGGGAATGTATGACATTTCTATGAAAAGACTCAACTTTGCCATTATTAAATCCACTGATTAATATAACTTGATGGACTAAATGAGAGGCAATATGGTGGAATGAACTAATCTGGTGAAAAATAAATGCCTGGGTCATCCGCAAAATGTTACTAGTTCCAAAAACAGAGTTTAGATGTGGAAAGCCTGGCCAATATTGATTGAATTTTTGTCCTATTATGAGAAAGAACAAAGATGAAGTAGAAGCTGTGGCAACCAAGCAAAAGACTGACATTGTGAAGGAAAATACTGTTTGTGCAACATTATTCAGTTGTATCTCTGTGGTACCAGTCATGAGTTAATTATGTGATGGAGGAGTGGAATTATAAAGGACTGAAATCATTACTCTGTTGTATCTCTGTGGTACCAGTCATGAGTTAATTATGTGATGGAGGAGTGGAATTATAAAGGACTGAAATCATTACTCAGTTGTATCTCTGTGGTACCAGTCATGAATTAATTATGTGATAGAGTGGAATTATAAAAGGACTGAAATATGCATTTTCATTCATAGTCATAGATTCATAGGTGTTTACTAGGCTAAATAGCACAAGGGCCATTTTTAATCCTAACCATGCATTCCAAATCTCTGACAAGTTCTGATACCCTTGATAAGTGTAAGCATGGACCTAGGAGATGAACTGTTTACAGGTTACCTGTTTGCATCAGAGACAGGTGCCAAACCCGGGATGAATTTCTGGTTTCCCATCCAATTGTCCTTGTTACACTTGAATTGGATTAGGGAGGAACTCTGCTTCACATGGAAGGGGTGCCCATTCCATAGATGGGGGTAGTGGCTCGGATACATACTTATCTCTCCAGCAGGTCCTATTTATATCACAGGCAAGGTTTATGTCTTTAGAATGGGCAATTCTAGTACTGTCTGTTTTGTGGATATGCAGGAGGTCCATCAGAGTGGGGTCTGACAATGTCTTGTATGCCAGACATAGATATCCCCTCAAAAGTCAGTAGGAGACTGAATACAGGGATAGGGCCTTGAGGCGGTCTGCATAGGACATATTACTTACTCCCTGTATTCTTTTAGTAAGGAACCTCTGTAGATATTCCAGTTTTTGGATATTCCTGGTTAGGTGCATACCAAAGGGGCCATTGTACTCAATGATAGGTCTGATAAATGCCAAATACAGTGGAACAATTACTTCCTTGGGCTTAGATGCCATACCTTTGTTTATAGGTTGCACAACATAGAACTGTTTCCTCACCACTGTGGACAACTGATGATCAAAGGCTAGATTACTATCTGTGTGTGTTCCTAAGTCCCTGACTACTGGGTCAACTCTAAGGGGTGTGTTGTCAATATGATAGTTACCAGGGATGGATGACTTCTAAAGGATATGATTATGCATTTCTTAGCATTTAATTTTAGTCCGTGACTCTGACACTAGTTGTTTGTGTCAGCCTCTCCTGGTGAACATTTGTGTCAGTGCAGAATTCAATGACAGCTCCTAATCTGCAATCATCTGCAAATTTAGTCAGCCAAAGACCACTGACATTGGCCTTGACTTTTGAGATGTAAATGCTAAAAAGGAAAGGTTTTAAGGACTGATCCCTGAGAGACTCCACTTGTGGCTGGCCTTTTTGAGGAGGTGAACTCCGCAGTTCTAACTTCCTGGATTATAATATTCTATCCAATATTAAAGGCGTTTTGGAATGGGAAAATGCTGATGTTTGATAATCCCACTGATGTGATTGCTGTGATGTATGCAGATAAAAATGGAGCAGACAGAAACAGTCTCAGATGAAATGAAATGGACTGATAATCCAGAAAAATAGAAGTTCAACGAGCAGAGAAATCAAATCCTGATGGCTAAGACTGCTGCATTTTCAGCAATAACAAGGTGGTTAGGGAGACTCCCATGCTTGGCATGAACTGGTAGTCTAAGATAAATGATAGTTTAAGGATCTTGATATATTGCAGTGGACCAGACAAATAGAGCCATATTATGTTGATTAGATTTTACTTCAGGTAGCAAAGTGTTTGATTAATGTGTTCTTTATTACGTGCACCATTGAGGTAAGTTGTTCTCTTTATGTATGTGGCAGACTGTAGCCTCACTTCAAGAGATCGTACCTGTTTAATATCTGTGAAATGTGGGGTAAAAGGTTATAGCTCTCATGTTTCCCCAGACAAAAAACAAATTATGAACACTAATGTCATATTTGTCTTGTTTGGGTCATTTTTTGCAGTTAATACTGGCATGTGGTGGTGATTAATTGAGTGCTTGGTAAATTATAGCCTGTTGGTACTGACTGAGATTTTCACTTATTACAGAGAGAAACAAGTGTTTTACCACAAAAGGTTAAGGCTGCATAAAATTAACAATGGTCCATCTTGATTGGAAAGTCTAGTGAGTCTCTTGGATAAAACAAGAATTTTTCTCTTTTACTGGCTAAGGTTGGCCAATGACCCTCTAATACCTGCTGTTTTTTATTACCATTTTCAGTAACCATATCTTCCGCATTTACTACTAGTGAATTTAGTTTTATGTCCTGTGAAGTAATGTATTTTTTATTGTTTCTGTCCATTATTGTTAATTCTTGCACATTAATTGTAGTTATTTTTCATACTTTCTAATGTATTTTACAAATATATATATATATATATATATATATATATATATATATATTAGTAAACATCTATTTTTTTAGATTAATATAGCTATTTATTAGAAAAGGTTATTTATTTGCACAAGAGTATTGATTTAAGATGTAAGTTTCTCATTTGCTTTTTAAAAATGTATTTTAAATATGTATGTTTTTTATATTAGTATAAGTATGGTTATTATGGTATTTTATGGAGGACATTGTATGAAATTGATTAAATATGTTAATAAATTATTCAATTAAATATTTAGGGGAGCGTATATAAGCTGCCTTAACTGATGAGTCTGTTTTTACAGCTGAAGAAGTCAGTGGATGAAAACGCTGTTGATTTTAGTTGGCGTTTATGCATTAAAACTGTTTGTGGCTGCTATACCTTTTCACAGTGATTATTTCGGCACCTCCTACTGGTACCTTTTTGTGACTGATACCCATTTACCACTGATTCTGTCAACTTATGGATAGTGTCACTAGTCCACCTTTGCAATTCTGATTCCTGTAAAAATTCAGACCATTTTTCCAGAGCTATAAAAGTAAGACAAAGCACTGGATTTGTGTTCATGTGGCTGGTTGTCTCTTCACTAAATCAATAAAAGTTCCTTAAAAAGCCCACAACATTTTTTTACAAATTTTTGCTTCTTTGTTACATTTTCTAGTATTTGTTAAAAATAGATGTTCTTCAGCCTCACTTTTCAGCCATCCCCTTGTTCATTTGTTTGAGTTGATAACAACAAAATGATACTGCTTTTGTTAGCCATTGTGGCTCACCAGTTTAATTTATTTGCAAAAAAAAAAAATCCCAACGCATGCCTTTTTAGCTGAAAGTAACTTCAGCAGGAAATGACCCATTTCCCTACCAGTGCAACCTACTTTTTTAGTACTAGAACATATTCCCAATTACCCTGCTGGTGGAGAAGACTGAACTCTTGAGCATAAGTTGCCTGAGGTTCAACCCACCACCGTTCATAGGTTAGTACTAGGCTACCTGCCCTTTCAAGCCATTTTAAGCCTAGCTAGTTACCCCATGTGAGAAACAAACCCTGCACCTTGTGTCTGTAAGGTAAACCCCTTAACCATTAGGCCAGTCTCCCACCCCCATAAATTGTCTCTGCAAGGCTCAAACCCAGGGCCCTGCACTCCATTAACAATGTGATTTACCAGTAAGCCATGACAGATATGGAGATCTTCCACTGGAAATCATTGTCAGCAATTTCTGCCACCAGTGATGTACCCTTCGTGGGTGAATTTTCTCCATCTTTGAGTCGGTGCAACCATGGAGTTAGCATATATAAATTTCAGGATGTGAGGGGTGCAGGGAGTTTGCTTTTCCCATGCAAAAAAAAAAAATTGAAAAAGTGTTTTTTTTTTTCATGAGTTTTTTGTTTATTTTTTAGTGAATGCAGTTTTTAATTCCCATTGAATTCAGTTTCATCCACCCATAGTGGATGCCAGATTCCAATATTGCCTCAGGATATATCTTTCTTTATGGTGGTGTAACAATAAGTTAGTTTGAGAAACTTCCCACTTTTATTTCTGCTTCCCACACAGTTTAGTACAGTCCATTAGGGAGAAACAGTTTGCCATAAGATGTATTAAGTTATTTGTTTATTGTCTGATGTAAAATTCCAATGCTTCTGGAATATTTGAGGTTTGCCTCAGGGATTTCAGCTAAAGACAACAGAAAAAAATGTAAAAACATCACAAACAGTTTTAGAAGTATTTACAATGAAAAACACTAACGATAGATTTGAAGCCAAGATTCACCAGTCCTTTCCTGATACAAAATTGTCTTTTCTCTTGTATACCCAGGGTAACCATGACAGTATGAAAGTGTTACTGGTTTTACAGTGTGAGGATAGTTAAAGACTGCCAGCCTAGCCAGATAACATTTTGTAGATAATTCTGTCAATTGTATATATTAATGTAAGCCACAGGCTTGCTCTCTTAAATGTGAAAAGACTGCATTGGATATTGAACTGCAAAAATGTAACAACAGTGCACTCTGCTGTAAGAAAGCTGATAAGTCAATTCTTTGATGTCAAAATCCAGAGTGGAGATGTCTAGAGGGAGGCATCCTGCCTATTGTTTTGAGGCCAGAGTTAATGGCTAGAATTTGAATGTACTCCAGCTTTACTCCATAGCATATCGCCTACTCCGAGGTGATCTCTGCCTAACATATAAAGCTATGTCAAACCCAGAGCTGTTGGACATGCTACACCTAAAGAAATCCCAATCCCTCCAAGATACATGCTCTAGGGACCTAAACCTTGTCACCACAATAAACAGGACATGCTGGAGGAATAAATTCCTGTCCCAGAGACATCTCATACTCTGGAACAGGCTACCCATCTATGTCAAGCAAAGTTCTTCATTAGCACTCTTAAAGAAAAATCTTGATGAGTGGATGGGAAGTAGGAAATACACCCCGGGGATCACTTCTGTGTCTCTGCTCAACAGTGTCACAGGAAAATAACCTTCTTGGGTGGCATAAGCCAGGGAACCTTGTTGGTTAGGCTTACGTAGGCCCTTGGGCTGATAGCCTAGTACCTACCTATGAAACTGGCCTCCTGACCAGCTGCAAGATCAATAGGGCTATTAACCTCTGAGTTTTTGTTAGCCTGAGAACCAGAAAGAAATGATGTAATCTGTAATGAATCAGTGGTACTGTGTTATCAATTTAAGGAGAGAAAGAATGAGGGTGTGAAGGCTGTCCGCCTAGCCAGATAGAATTTTATAGATAACTCTGTCATTTGTAAATATGAATGTAAACTACAGGCTTGTTGTCTTAAATGCAAATAAATACTGTTGCATGTGGAACTGGAAATAAATGTGACAACAGTGCACTCTACTGACCAAAGTAAAGCATGTGGTGACCCTTTGAAGTAGACAGTGGTGCCGAAACATCTAGATGAAATTATTTCTATTGTTTTAACCAAGAGTTAAATTGCTAGATTTAAACATGAAAATACATTTTTATTGCTCTGTTCCTGACCAGCTGCAAGATAACAAAAGGGAGATGTTAATAATGTAAATGCACTTAATGTGTAGCCTGGGAACACCAGGAAAGTGTAAAAGAAATGATGTAATTTTTATCAGGACTGCAGTTTCAATTTAAACAGAGAGAATCAGAAGGCATTAAGCATTTTTGTCTGATCATCCAACTCACAGCACTGCCTCTTGCTCACATGCAAGTTATCTTAGATTTGTGTTTTCTTTTAGAGAAAGCTAGAATTAAAGTTTAGACTGTGGTTTTCTGTGATGTTAGAGCTGTACTACTGATTTATTTTAAGTATGTCTGTGTGATCGCTGAACTCTTGACTAGCACTGGCTGTGTAGTAGAAAGTATTGTCTTGTGGTTTTAATTATTTATTAAATATTTTAAAACCTTTTAAATGTGGCTGGTTTGTGTACAGATAAGTTAAGTTCTAGAGTACATTGCATATTTATAGAGTTTACTGTCCAAGTCACTCCAAATAAGCTTTGACTGATTAGTCACACTTACCAATTGGGTAATAATATTGCACAGTAATAATTGGATACCATTTTAAGGGTCTTTGAGTAGCTGATACATATTAGCTGGGTGGTGGAATTACTACCATATAGTCTGGGTAAAAGGGGCACAGCTGGAGAACCTGTGCCAGCCTTCCCAGAAGTGTCTGTGTGGGTGTGTAAACTCTTATCTCAAAGTGTGTGTGTGTCAGCTACTTGGGCAGGGTCACGAAGCACTGATTGGACAGAGGAGGTGCTGGAGATTTTAGCTTTCTCAGCTAGGCTGAGATCTGGACCCTATAGCTGTGCTAGTGTGGAGACTTATTGGGGATCTGGGGAGCAAGGAAGCGACCAGCCTCGGACTGACTGTGATCTCTGTGTGCTCTTAAGGGAAATTGGACTTTATTGTGTGTATTTGTTATCCTTTTCTCCTATATGAGATGCCCTCTCTGGTGTTAGTAGTGAGGATTGAGACTCCTTGATTGCTGGGCCAGGGCACAGGCGTCACATATTAATTGGTGGCAGTGGTTGGGATATCCTCACATATTGGAGGCAGTGGTTGGGATATCCTCACATATTAATTGTTTGGCAGGGGTGGGATATCCGCATCACATATTAATTAGGTGGCAAATACTAATTGGCTCATAGTAGTGTGGGGAAAGTGAATCACTGTAGCTTGTGTACAGTGAACTTAAAGGTGTTTTGTACTCTAAAACAGCCATGCAGTGAATACTCAGAGTTCAGAACACAATTGTTTTATTTCTTTTGTTAGCTTAGTTAATCAGAGTGAGCAGGCAGGATGTCAGCAGAGGAGTATGGAAAGCTGACAAGGAGCCAGCTGGTGGAGATGTGCAAGGCTAGGGGACTGGTGCATGGAAACTTGACTAAGGCAGACCTGATTGCAGACTTGGTTACAGCTGCATCAGAAAACAGCATCCAGGAGGACAATCAGACTGGCAGTGGAGATACAATATCCTCGGAGAATGGACAGCTCAAGCTTTCTGCAGTGGACTTAAAAATCCAGCTGGAGCTAAAGAGACTTGAGTTGGAGGCCAGGCATTTGGAAATAGAAGCAGCTGAGAGATTGAGTAGTCTACAGGATGAGGAGAATGAGAAACTGTTATGTCTGGAAGCTGAGGAAAAGGAAAGACAGAGGAAGCATGAGAAGGAGATGCTGACTCTTTGCCAGAGTCATGGAGGTAATGAAGAAGGGAGTAACTGGATCCCAGAAGCACAAAAGGTCTGTAAATTTCTTCCACAGTTTAAATAGGGGGATAATCTTGATAGTTTCATTCATATGTTTGAGAGGGTATGTAAACAGTATGAAGTTGACCAAGGGCTTTGAGTATTTGAGTATGGTCCCTGACCCCCTTACTCCATGGTAAAGCTGTAACTGTTTTATCTAACATGTCTGACGCTGCATGTTTTGATTATACTGCTTTTAAGAAATGTCTTTTAGTACTGTTTAAGCTAACACCTGAAATCTATCAGAAAAAGTTTTGTGAGAATAGACGCAAGGCAGATGAAAGTGTGTGTGAATATGTTGCTGAATTGAGCACTTATTTCCATAGGTGGGTGAGTGGATGTCAGGTAACCCCTTTTGAAGGGCTGGCAGACCTTTTGGTGCAGGAACAAGCCCTTAGCACTTTGCCTGAGGACATGAGGATCTGGTTAGCTGATAGACAATGTGCTACTTCAGATGGGTTGGGGAAGAAGGGAAACCTATACCTGGCAAGCAGGGCAGCCCTGCACAGGAAGGGGACCCCAATACTGCTCATGGGTCTAAAGGAACCCATGGTGGGCAGCCCAGACTGCCTGAACAGAATCTGCCAAGCTTTGACTGATTAGTCACACTTACCAATTGGATAATAAAATTGCACAGTAATAATTGAACACCCTTTTAAGGGCCTTTGAGTAACTGATAAATATTAGCTGGGTGGTGGCAGTAATTACTACTGTATAATCTGGGTAAAAGGGGCGCAGCTGCAGAACCTGTGACAGCCTTCCCCAGAAGTGTCTTTGTGGTTGTGTAAACTCTTATCTCAAAGTGTGTGTGTGTGTGTGTGTGTGTGTGTGTGTGTGTGTGTGTGTGTGTGTGTGTGTGTGTGTGTATGTGTGTCAGCTACTTGGTCAGGGATACGAAGCACTGGTTGGTCAGAGAAGGTGCTGGAGATTTTAGCTAGCCCAGCTAAGCTTCGATCTGGACCCTATAGCTGTGCCTGTGGCAAGTCTTACTGAGGTTCTGGGGAGCAAGGGAGTGACCAGCCCCAGACTGACTGTGATCTCTGTGTGCTCTTAAGGGAAATTGTACTTTACTGTGTGTATTTGTTATCCTTTCCTCTCATATGAAACACCCTCTCTGGTGTTAGTGGTGAGAATTGAGGCTTCTTTATTGCTGGGCCAGGGCACGGGCATCACAGGGGGCATGAGAGCATTTGTCTTGAGAACGTCCAACATCACCAGCACTGCTGGTGTCTGTATGTAAGTAGGATTTTAAAATTGTGTGTTCTATTAGATATAGCTAGGAAACAGGAAGATTAGACTAGTTTTTTTTATTGTGATGTCAGAACTTTTCTACTGTATTATTTTAAACATTTCTCTGTGAGGTCTGAACTCTTGACTAGCACTGTGTAGAAAGAAGTATTGTCTTGTGTTTTTATTATTTATTATTAAATATTTTAAATCTTTCAACTGTGGCTGTTTTGTGTAGAGATAATTTAAGTTCTGAGTACATTGCATGTATATAGTGATACTGTACCAAGCCACTCCAAATAATCTTTGCTTTTCATTCACACTTACAATTTGGATAATACTATTGCACAGTAATAATTGGATACCCTTTCATAAGGTCCTTTGAGTAGCCGGTAAATATTATTCATAGGTTCATAGGTTGGTACTAGGCTATCAGCCCTAGGGCCTATACAAGCCTAGCCATAACAATTCCCTGGCTATTTCTTCCAACATTATTTACTTTCCTGGACCCCTGTCTAGCAGGGTGACTGACGTGATCCCTGGGGTGAATTTCCTTTCTCCCATCCAAACGTCAAGGTTCCTCTTGAAGAGGTCCAAAGACGCACTCTGCTTGACATGTATGGGCAATCTATTCCAGAGTCTGGGGAGTCTCTGGGTCAGGAACCTATCCCTCCAGCATGTTTTGTTTATTGTGATGACAAGGTTTAGATCCCTGGAGCGTGTAGCTCTGAGGGATTGGGATTTCTTTAAGTGTAGCATGTCCAACAGCTCTGGGTTTGACATTGCCTTGTATGTTAAGCAGAGATCGCCTCTGAGTAGACGATATGCAACAGAGTATAGCTGGAGTTTTTTAAGGCGGTCAGCGTAGGGCATCTGCTTTAGGCCTGTGATTCTCTTAATGAGGTATTTCTGCAGCCTTTCCAGTTGTTGCAGATGTCTTGAGAGGTACATACCAAATGGGGCGTTGTATTCTATAATGGGTCTAATGAGGGATGAGTACAGTGGGACAATGACCTCCTTTTTTCTGGATGAAAAGCCCTTCGTGATGAGGTGTGCCACATAGAAGGATTTCCTGACTGTTGTGGCGATGTGGTTATCAAAAGTGAGACCACTGTCCACCTGTGTCCCTAAGTCTCTTATCACACTTTCTGTGTTTAGTGTACTGCCACCTATATGGTAATTCATGGATACATGTTTTTTCCCAAAGGGGATAACAATACATTTCTTGGCATTGAGCTTGAGCCCATGGCTCTGGCACCAAACATCTGTTTCTGTAAGGCCCTTTTGTAGAGTATCCACATCATTCGGGGATTCAATAATGGCTCCCAGTTTGCAGTCATCTGCAAACTTTGTTAGCCAGAGTCCCTTAGTGTTGACCTGTACTTCAGAGAAGTAGATGCCAAACAAGAGCGGCCCCAGGACTGAACCCTGAGGTACTCCACTTGTCACTTGTCTGGAGCTGGATTTGGAGTCAGCTACTTTTACAGTGTGGGTTCCATCAGTAAGCCATTTAGCAACCCATTGGGTGACATAGGGATTAATACCCAACTTAGTAAGTTTATCTATGATTCCAGAGTGGGGGATGGTGTCAAAGGCCTTGGCAAGGTCTAGATAGGCTGTGTGGACCACCTTACCCTTGTCCATGGCTCTGGAGACTGATTCAAAGAAGTCAATCAGGTTCAGGAGACAAGATCGGCCCTTCACAAACCCAAACTGGGTGGGGTCCAGTGTTTGAAGGTTGCCAATGTCTTTGTTTATAAGTTCCATGATAATACGCTCCATGGCCTTGCAGATAAGGCTTGTCAGACTGATGGGACGGTAGTTTCCAGGATCCAAGATGGATCCCCCCTTGTGGATTGGGATAACTGTAGCTCTGCGCCACTCAGTGGGCACGAAACCTGAGGTGAGGCTATGATTAAACATGACACTTAGGTGAGGTGCCAGTTCATATTATAGTTCATGTAGTACACAGCCCAGGATGTCATTTGGTCCCATGGATGCTGTATTCTTGGCTTTAGAGAGTGCATTTTGTACCTGTGTGGCCGTTATTACTGGAATCTGGCAATCTTCCGGTATTGAGATGGGCCATTTAGGGGGTGAGAGGGGGGTGAAGTTGGCACTGAATCGATCTGCCAGGATATTGGCAATATCCTTTGGATCAGTATATTTATTGCCATTCTGTTTTAGCTCAGAGCAGATCTGAGCATTGCCATTTAGATTCTTGACATAGTTATAGAATGCTTTGTGGTTGTCTTTGGAATCTTTGGCAATTTTATTTTCATAACTAGCTTTGGAGGATTTTATGAGGCATCTCAGTTTCTTACTGAGGCTAGTAAGGGAGTTTTTGCATCCTGGGATTTTCCTCTTTTCTGCAAAAGTTTGTTCCTTTTGTTGTAAAGTTTGTTTATGGCAGGGGACCACCAGATTGGCTTCCTTTTTTGGATGAGAGCATTTTGGTTCTATTTGAGATGGCACGATTCATGCATGAGTGGATGTGCTCGTACAGTGCCTTAGTGTAGGATTCAGCAGTTGAACTTTCAGTTCCCGTCTGCATGGGTGTCATGAAGTTTGTCACTTCTGACTTGAGTAGCATGAAGTTGGCTTTGGAGAAGTTTTTTATGGTGGTTTCTTTACTGGGGTGTGGGGGTGGGATGTGGATGTTAAGGGTGATTAGCTTATGGTCAGACCTGACTAACGAGGGAGTGACCATAGGTATGGAGCATTGATTTGCCATGTTGGTAATGACCAGGTCTAGGATATTGGAGCCCCTGGTGGAACTATGGATTAGTTGATCCAGGGTGTTGGAATTTATGAATTCCAAGAACCGTTGCGCAAAGGTGTTGGGACATGAGTAGTTTTCCCAGTTAATGGCAGGGTAGTTAAAATCACCCAGTATTAGGGTGTTTGGTTCTATCTTAATATTTTCCAGTATGTTTAAAAAGGTGTAGTGAGAATCTTGGGGTATGGTGGGGGATCTGTAGCAAGCTACAATTTGGATTGAAGTCTTACCTAGTGTTAGTTGCACTTGGAGAATTTCAGACACATTGTGTTGGCCAACTAGCCTGGTGGTGTGAATATCCTTGGTGAATATTGACACTCCTCCACCTTTAGTGTTTCGGTCCTGGTTTGGTGGCCGAAAAGTGTGGTAAGAGTTGTAGCCTGGTATTGCAGGCATTAGTATGTACCCTGGTATTAGCTGGGTGGTGGCAGTGATTTCTACCGTATAGTCTGGGTAAAAGGGGCACAGCTGGAGAACCTGTGCCAGCCTTCCCCAGGAGTGTCTGTTTGGTTGAATACAACCCTTATCTCAAAGTGTGTGTGTGTTAACTACTTGGGCGGGGACATACAGCACTGGTTGGACTGAGAGGGTGCTGGAGGTTTTAGCTTGCTTACTAGGCTGAGATTTGGATCCTATAGCTGTGCCACTGGGGAGTCTTACTGGGGACCTAGAAAGAAAGGGAAAAACACAGACTAACTATGGTCTCTTAAGTGAAATTGTACTTTACCATGTGTATTTATTATCCTTTCCCTATATGGACGCCCCTCACTGGTGTTAGTGGTGATGAATGAGGCTCTTTGACTGCTGGGCCAGTGCATGGGCATCACATATTAATTGTTTGGCAGTGGTGGGATATCCACACCACATATTAATTGGTTGGCAAATAGTAATTAGCTTGTAGTGGTGTGGATAGAGTGAATTCCGGTAGCTTGTGCATAGTGATCACTAAAGGTGTTTTGTACTCTAAATCAGCCACGCAGTGAATACTCAGAGTTCAGATCACAATTGTTTTATTTCTTTTGTTAGCTTAGTTAGGGAGCATAGGCACCATGTCAGCAGAGGAGTACGGAAAGCTGACAAGGAGCCAGCTGGCTGAGATGTGCCAGGCTAAAGGGTGCATGGAAACCTCATTAAGGCAGACGTGATTGCAGCTTTGGTCACAGCTGTATCAGAAAACAGCAACCAGGAGGATGATCAGACTGGCAGTGGTGACGTACCACACTTGGATAATGGACAGCTCAACCTTTCTGAAGAGGACTTAAAAATCCATCTGGAGCTAAAGAGACTTGCGTTGGAGGCCAGGCATTTGGAAATAGAAGTAGCTGAGAGACTGAGGCATCTAGAGAGTGAGGACAATGAGAAAATGTGACAGTTGCAGGCTGAGGAGAATGAGAAACTGCTACACCTGGAAGTTGAGGAAAAGGAGAGACAATGACAGCATGAGAAGGAGATGGTGAGTCTTTGCCAGAGTCATGGAGGTAATGGGGAAGGGAGTAACTGGACCCCAGCAGCACAAAAGGTCAGTAAATTTCTTCTGCAGTTTAAATATGGGGATAATTGTGATAGTTTCATTCATATGTTTGAGAGGGTATATAAACATTGTGATGTTGACCAAAGGCTCTGGGTACGGTTCCTTACCCCCTTACTCCATGATAAAGCTGTAACTGTGTTGTCTAAAATGTCTGATGTTGACTTTTTAAATTATACTACGGTTAAGAACTGTTTATTAGAATTGTTTAAGCTCACACCTGAAATGTATCCAAAAAAGTTTTATGAGAATAGACGCAAGGCAGATGAAAGTGTGTGGGAATATGTTGCTGAACTGAGCACCTGTTTCCATAGGTGGGTGAGTGGATGTCAGGTCACCACTTTTGAAGGGCTGGCAGACCTTTTGGTGAGGGAACAAGCACTTAGAACTTTGCCTGAGGACATGAGGATCTGGTTAGCACTTAGAACTTTGCCTGAGGACATGAGGATCTGGTTAGCTGATAGACAATGTGCTACTTCAGATGAGTTGGGAAAGAAGGGAGACCAGTACCTAGCAAGCATGTCCTCCCTGCACAGGAAAGGGGCTTGCAGTACTGCTCATGTGTCTAAAGGAACCATGGTGGACGGCACAGACCGCCCCAACAGACTCTGCCAGTAGCAGGGGAAACCACTAGTCCAGGTACACGTCCAGGACCTAGGGATAAACATTTTGAATGCTACGAGAGGGGTCATGTGCCATACAGATATCCATGGAGGCAAGGTGGGGAATGTAAGGTGAGAGAGCCAGTAAGTTGGAAAGACAGAATGCCAATCGTAGGTTGTCTTGAGACAACAAGGGTACTGAACTACCTTCCTGCAGATGTCCTGCTAGGGAAGGATTTGGATGAGGCAGTACCATGTGCTTGCAGTTACAGGCAGTCAGGCTAGGAGACAAGCATGTGGGTCTGGTAGCCTTCGGGGAGACCTAGACAGACTGCATACTTGCAGCCAGGACTGGTGAGGTAGTTACTTCAGGGAAGGAGGTACTCTGTAGCAGTGAAATTGAAAGTGAGCCACAGCTGCTTGTGGGTACTGTTGTTCCCTTGGACAGAGAGACTGCAAAGGTCAATGTGAGTAGTAGTACCCAGGCAGACAGTGAGGCAGTACTATCAGAGGATGCCAGACTTCCTGTGGAAGGGGAGCTGGCAAAGGTTATAAAAAGAGAGCTGAGACAGGCTCACCTCTCAGACCCTACATTGCAAGGCCTGAGGCAGGTAGCTAGTGAGGCACCTGATTCTCAAGGGAAGGGGGAATCTGTATACTGGGATAAAGTGTTACTGTATAGAGAGTGTACCCCTGAAAGAGGGATGAAGATGAGAGGGTACAGCAGTTGGAAGTGCCTAGAGCCTACCATCTGGCGCTTCTAGCCATAGCCCATTTTATTCCCTTTGCAGGTCATATGGGCATAAAATGTACAAATAGATGTATTATGCAGAACTTCTATTGGCCTGGGATTTTCAGAGCTGTAACAGGATACTGCAGGACCTGTGAGCAGTGCCAAAAGGTCGGCAAGGCAGGAGACAAGGTGAGAGCTTCTTTGATGCCTTTTCCTGTGCTTGAGGAGCCATTTCAGAGGGTCGCTATGGATATTGTGTGGCCTCTGAGTACCCCAAGTTCTACAGGGAAAAAGTATATCCTAGTGGTAGTGAATTATGCTACACGATACCCTGAGACAGTGGCTCTGTCTGCCATTGAAGCAGAAAAGGTGGAAAATGCTTTGTTAGAGATTTTCAGCAGGGTAGGTTTTCCAAAAGAAATGCTGTCTGACAGAGGTGCCAATTTCATGTCAGACCTGCTGGCTTGTCTGTGGAAGTACTGTGGGGTGAAGCACCTGAAGACTACCCCCTACCATCTCCAGACTATTGGTCTTGTTGAGGTGTTAACCTCTACAATCAAGTCCATGCTATGGGCATTTGCAGACCAGTTTGAGAGGGAGTGGGACAAACATTTACCCTAACTGTTTGCTTAAAGAGGGATTTCCAGGAATCCACAGGTTTTTCACCCTTTGAGTTGTTGTATGGGCATAGGATGAGGGGACCTCTAGATTTAATTCGAGATGAGTGGGAAGGTGAGTGTAAACCTCAAATGAGTCTGTTGTGGCATATGTCCTAAACCTCAGGACAAGGCTCAGGGAACTCATCAGTTTGGCACAGGAGAACCTGGCAGAAGCCCAGCAACAGAAAAAGGTATGATATGACAGGAATGTTCAAGCTAGAGAGTATGCTGCAGGTCATGGTTCTCATTCCTGTCAGACACAACAAGCTGCAAGCAGCTTGGGAGGGACCCTACAAGGTGGTAAGAAAGGTATCTGATGTTAACTGCATGGTGGAACTGCTAGGCAGGAGGCAGGGGCACAATTTGTACCATGTTAATATGATGAAACCTTACCATGATAGGGAAGCTCTTGTGCTGAGTATTTGCAGTGGATTGCAGGAGGGGTCTGAGGGAGATTTGGTGACTGATCTCCTCAGTGAGGCTCAGACTGACACCTCAGTGGAAGGGGTAGCAATGTCCCAATGTCCCAGCAGCTATCTCCTACCCAGGATTGAGACATCCGAGCAGTGTTATAGGAGTTTGAGGACATGTTCACTGGGAAACCAATGTGCACCCACCTGGTGCAGCACCAGGTGGATACAGGACCCCAGAGGCGTATTATGCAGGCCCCTTATAGGGTGCCTGAGAGAGTCAAAAAGACTCTGAGGGAGGAGATGCAGGAAATGTTGGAACTAGGGGTAATTCAATATTCTAATAGTCCATGGGCCTCCCCAGTAGTGCTGGTGCCAAAGAAGGATGGTAGCACCAGCTTCTGTGTGGACTACAGGAAATTAAATAGTCACAGAGTCGGATGCTTACCCCATGCCTAGGACAGATGAGGCTCTAGAGCAGCTGAGTGGGGCTAAGTATCTTACAATCATTGATCTTACCGAGGGTTACTGGCAGGTGCCCTTGACTCCCAGTGCTAGAGAGAGGTCAGCCTTTGTGACTCCTTTTGGCCTGTATGAGTTCACAAAGATTGCTCTTTAGGATGAAAAATGCGCCAGCAACTTTCCAGAGGCTGGTGGATCATATCCTATCAGGAACAGGAGGGTTTGACCTTGCTTACCTAGATGATATTGCCACCTACAGCCATTCCAGGCAAGAGCACCTTCAACATGTCAGCGAGGTGCTTCACAGAATACAGAGGGCAGGGTTGACCATTAACCCTAGCAAATGTCAGGTGGCTATGGCAGAGGTCTCCTACCTGGGACATAGAGTGGGGAGTGGTAAGATCAGGGCAGAACCTGCCAAAGTGGAAGCCATTCAGGCATGGCCTGCACCTGTTATCAAAAAGCAGATGAGGCCATTCTTAGTGACAGCAGGGTATTACAGAAAGTTTGCCCCCAATTATAGTACCATAGCTGCTCCCCTCATAGAACTGACAAGAATGAACAGGCCAGATAAGTTAGTATGGACCACTGCATGTCAACAGGCATTATAGAAGCTTAAAGAAGCTTTGGGAGGATCCCCTGTGTTAATCAGTCTAGATTACAGCAAAGCATTTGTTGTGCAGGTGGATGCTTCAAACCTTTTTTGGGGGGGCTGTACTTGGCCAGATTTCTTAGAGGGAGAAGAGCACCTTGTGGTTTATCTCAGTCATAGGCTTCATCCCAGGGAGGAATGTAGAATGCAGCTGTAGAAAAGGAATGTCTAACCATAGTGTGGGCACTGCAGAAACTTCAGCCTTATCTGTATGGAAGAAAATTCACTGTATTTACAAGCCACAATCCCTTAACATGGTTGCACCAAGCCAGACAGGAAAATACCAAGTTGCTAAGATGGAGCCTAGGGTTGCAAGCATATATGTCAGTGCAGAACCGCAGTGGGATTAGTAATGCCAACAGAGATGGGCTGTTCAGAAAGGGAATGGGGTAAGATATACTCAAATAGACGTAACCCTCTCAAGCAACATTTCTCAAAGGTCACTTCAAAAACTAGCTTGAGTTCTCCATGGGGGAGGGGGGGATGTGTGAAGATAGGTAAAGGCTCCCAGCCTAGCCAGATAGAATTTTGTAGATAATTCTGTCATTTGTAAATATTAATGTAAGCCACATGCATGTTCTTTTAAATGTGAAAAGACTGCATTAGATATTGAACTGCAAAAATGTAACAGTGCACTCTGCTGTAAGAAAGCTGATTAGTCAATTCTTTGATGCCAAAATTCGGAGCCAAGATTTCTAAAGGTAGGCATCCTGCCTATTGTTTTGAGGCCAGAGTTAATGGCTAGAATTTGCATGTATAATTTCTTTTATTGCCCTGGCCTCCTGACTAGCTGCAAGATCAATAAGGTTATTAACCTCTGAGTTATGTTAGCCTGGGAACCAGAAAGAAATGATGTAGTCTGAAATTAATCCATGGTGCTGTGTTATCAGTTTAAGGACAGAATGAGAGCATGTGCCTTGAGAACATGCAGCATCACCAACACTGCCTGTATCTATATGTAGGAACTTACACTTTAGTGTTACTCTTAGAAATAGGAAGATTAGACTAGTTTATTTTTCTGTGATGTCAGATCTTTTCTACTGTATTATATTAAACATTTCTCTGTGATCTCTGAACTCTTGACTAGCACTGTGTAGTAAGAAGTATTGTCTTGTGTTGTTATTATTTATTATTAACTATTTTTAAACCTTTCAACTGTGGCTGTTTTGTGTAGAGATAATTTAAGCTCTAAGAGTACATTGCATGTATATAGTGATACTGTACCAAGTCACTCCAAATAAGCTTTGCTGTTCAGTCACACTTAGCATTTGGATAATGCATATCAGATAATCAAATGGGACCAGGGCTTACATTCCAGGGACCTAAATCTGGGCTGCAACTTAAATAGGACTTGATGGAGGGACAGATTTGGGTATCAACATGATGTGTAACAGTACAGACACATTGCAAAGATTTTACTGAAAGCGCCAGGATAATACTGCAGTCCACAACACAGACATCAAGGTTGGGGAGGTGAGCTTTTACTAGGCCACATGTTAGGTAATGGATTGGGTCTACAAAAGGGCATAATTATAGGCATTCTCTGCCATGGTCTATAAGGTTCTAATTGGTACCATTAGCCAGTGCTTCTGGACATATACCATCTTGTTGATAAAATGGCCTGTGGACAATCATCCCAAACAAACTGCTAGTATAAGTTTCATGTGTGCCAAATGTGGGAGTCATGGGCAGTAAATGGGTGACATCCTGACACATGGTATATTATACCCTGTGCATTAAAGTCTACCTGGCAGTTGATGGAATGGATCTCCTCATGGTTAATATACTATTGCCCTGTTTCTGATGTGGAGCTTTTGTTGCAATGAGAGTGCAGTCTATGGCTGCCACAGCCTCAGGAAAGTAGGCTGTGACATAAAATGCTGAGATAATGTTGCCCCTCTCTCTTTTTGTCTGCTCTGTTGTATGCATTCACCACATATGCTCCCTTCCAGATGCTGTAAAATGGTACTGAGGAACTGATGGAGCATCTTTGAGGCAGATGCCTGGGATGCATCCACTATGTCTCACAATGGTCACTGAACTTTCTCTTATGCTAGTATTCTCAAACCTATCTTGGTATCTGCAGGAATAGTTCTGCCATATATCTCATGGGCCTGCATCGGAGGTGATATATCTTAACCATTCCTGCATGGGGACGCTACTCCTATGGTAGCAACAGGCCATAATTTCTAGACCACCTATAGTCTGAAAGTCAGTGCAGAGGACTAAAGCTCTGTGTTGATAATGGAGCTGCTACCCATGCCCAGGATTCAGAGTTTCATTCTTCCCATCTTCATTTGCTGAGTGTATAACTCTGAGGAAATCATTTAACCAGGTATTGCCCTGGGTCAGCCCAAAAAGGAAATATTCTGTCCAGTGGCCTTCCCCATCAATATATAGGTAAAATAAGACACAATTTCTAAGTCATTGAGGACATGGTATGTTAACTACAGATAGATGATGAGGACTGAAATGTTTTTAGTACCTTTAGTTTTATATCCAGGTCAGGCATATCATTTCTATCAACCAGAGGAGAAGTTGTGGACAATAATTAAAAAGGAAGAAGGGAAGAGTCAAATGTGATAAGATGATCCCCCCAATTGAGCAAACTGGTTTTGGATTACCTGATATGCTAGGATATTTTAGAGCTGAAGGTTATAATTCAAAATGGAACATGGAGATGATGATGAAGCACCTCATTTACTACCAGTAAGGGTAACAGCTTTGTGTATGCATATTCAATTACATGGCAGCTACCACATACATGTTTTGGGGATTTTCTTCCTATAGCTCAATGATTTTAATATAGTTAACAAAGCTGGTAGTAATACCTTTCTGCATGAAATACATGTATCACTCTGCCATGCTGTTACCCTCATTTGCATAAACTCATATATCACTCCAGCATACTGTTACCTACATTTGCAGTCACCATTTTAATAAGCCTACATCCACTGATCCCCAAGAGCAAAGCCCATAAGGCAAGCATATACTTTACCTCGTGCTCTTGCCATTGGGGACTCCATTGAGTGATACACAGATGCTCCACTACGAGGTTAGACAAGGAGAAGAGAACGGTTAGTTGCCTGTCTGGAACCAGGATCCACAATATCACACACGCAGTCGAGTCATTACATTCAAGGTACCAATATAATTCTGTCATAGTCCATGTGGGTAAACGACCTGTGAGACACACCACACTGGACTATATGAAAAGAAGAATAATGGATCTCTAAGAATGCATATCACAGATATAGGTTCGAGCCTTGCATTGAGCAGCATTCTACCTTCACCAAGGATGACGGCACAATATGCACATAAAATGATTGATTTTGATAATTGGCTTAGTTTTTTGTGTCACTCCAGGAGACCCCGATATCTGTCAGAACAGGTGG
Organism: Protopterus annectens; assembly: GCF_019279795.1. Taxonomy (NCBI): domain Eukaryota; kingdom Metazoa; phylum Chordata; order Ceratodontiformes; family Protopteridae; genus Protopterus; species Protopterus annectens. The sequence continues at coordinate 458,859,426 of NC_056740.1, forward strand.
ATATGGTCAACAGACCACTTTGCTTTGCCAATGATGGGCTGTGCCCCCCCCCCCCAAGGCTTTGAGATATTGGCTAAAGATCTTTTTCAAGCAATGCCAAAAAGACAAAAATAGCAACATAGTGAAAAAGTCTCTAAGCAACCTTAATGTGTGATTGCTCCACACCCATCAAGCTCTCCTCCCTTTGGAGAATGTAGACAGCTGTGCTGTGACCAAGATTTAGCTTAAATCCATAGAAAGTAGTCCAGCAGTGCAAGGCTACAGTGCCTTCCACACATCTAGATCAAGCACAGCACAGACTTGGACCAAAGTTGGAGGTGTCTTGATCTACATTGCCAAAAAACATATCTCTAGTTTGATATTGTGGAGCTCATCCACATGCAAGCAACCACATAATAATGTTCCTCACCATATCATGCCTAGCTAAGGGTCACCGTATGGGTCCCTAAAGTCTCATAACCTGTAACCTACAAGAGGTTTTCACCATCCAACCATATACCCTATTTATGAGTGTCTTTAACTACTCTTCTATAGACTGGGAGACTTACACTGCCTCAAACTCGCAGGTACAATGCTTCCTGGACTTTATGAGCTTAAACACCTTAGAACAAATAGTGCATGCTCCAACCTCAAGAGCAAATGTAATGAATATATCACCAACATGGAGAGCTTTCCAGATCATCCCCCCCACCCAGTGTCACATCCACAGACCACAAAGCTGTCTCCTTTGAAGTAAAAATCAGTCCAGAAAATCTAGCTAAACAAGTAGCAGTTAAGAACTATTCTAAGGCAAACTATGTATAATTA